>NW_027466470.1:932500-942500 GCF_050575085.1 Anarhichas minor | reverse complement strand
GTGGGATCAATCTGATTAATAACTATCAGTTGTGCAGCACTTTAATCTCCACGTGTTATTTCACACCGTTTGGGTGAAGTCTCGATGTGTAATGAAAGCTGCTGCTTTCAAGTGCAAACAGATTTCACAAACACAATCATGCAGCAATTCACAAGCAGCGAGCGAGACGTCGGTCCGGACGTTTGTTTTTACCGTCGTCTTACAGGAAGTAGCAGAGAATCGCTGACAGGGCAGATTCAGACAGGACTGAATTACAGATTTAAGAGCGTGTAACACACACACACACACACACACACACACACACACACACACACACACACACACACACACACAGGGTCAGAGACGTGGCTGAGGTTTGGTGTTCAGCGCCGGCGGAGGAGAAAGGGATTGTGGGATTGGAGGGGGGGGGGGGGGGTTTCCCTTCACAAAGGCCAGATCTCCTTTCTCCTCCCGGTAAGATCATCCTCCTCAGGGTCTGACTGCTCCTCCTGCACCATCGATCCCTGTCTGTGTGTGTGTGTGTGTGTGTGTGTGTGCACGTGTGTGTGTGTGTGTGTGTGTGCACGTGTGTGTGTGTGTGTGTGTCGGATCAAATCAACCTATCAGTTAAGGTAAGAATATGTTTGCCAGAGAAATCCTACAAGAACTACCAGAATCAGTACTACTACTACTGAAATGTTAGTACTACTACTACGACTATTACTGCTGGTGCTGGTGCCAGAAATGAATCCAGTACTTGTACTGCGTTTAATACTATCATTATTACAACATCAATAAAATGAATTAACGCCACAATGTCATCCAGTTAAATCACATACGTAACACATACGATTACACTGAAACAGTTTAAAGATGCAAAGATGTGAAGAGATTCAAAGCGCCGCTGCAGTTGCAGCCGATCCTCAGAGCTTTTATTCGGGCGATTCCTTTAAGATGTTGTGCTTCTTGTAATAAAAAGGAGTCGTTCTAATTAAACCTTTCAGGTGACTCGTTCTACACCGTTTGGCTCCGTCTCCAAACACAATCCTTTCTCTGATAACAATGAAATGATTTGTCGAGCTGTGTGTTTGCCCTCGTCCTCCATCATCCGTCCTCCGGTCCTGTGTTGATTATCGCTCTTAAAACTCATAACAATAAAACTCTGAGCGATGCTCCGAGTGATCACTTATTACTGTGATTCCCGGCATCCGTCCTTCGAGCCGTAAACATCCTCCGAGACAAACGAGCGAGAATCACCGTTAGCCAGATGTTAAACTGCAGCTGTGCAGCTCCACCAAACCACCCTGAAGCAGCACATACGTGCACTTATCTGTTCAACGTGTCACTTTGAGGATCCACTGAAAACAAACGTATCAAATCACTCACTAACAGCGTCTACGTGCACTTTGTGGGGAGCAATTTAAGGACTTTAAGCATTTTTAGTCACCACAATATATTAAGTAAATCTGTGCTCATCTTTCAGGACCAGTGACGGGACATTGTGCACCTTTGACCAACTGTCCTGGTCTGTGAGGGGAGACAGTCTGATGAGTAAGGAATATTTTCCTAACTGACAGTTTGAAAGCCAGCTAGCTTGCGGCTAGTTAGCACTATCATGTCCCCAGCTAGCTAGCATGCTAGTGGTTAGCTCACCAGCTACAGTGGTTTACAGAAGTACCACTGAAACCAAACAGCTTGCTTTTTATTCTGGCTTAGTTATGTTGAGGAGAAGACTGCAGTTTGGGTTAAAACAACAAGGGAGGATACCTGGTCTCCTGTATGAAGAACACGTTTATCAGAAAAAGGTTGAACCTTCAACGAGTACAAGATTTCAAAATGTCAAATCCCCAAAAACATACAAAACCTTTGTCTTTAGATTCACATCCACACTTCCTGACTGTGTCGAAATTACACGTCAGAAATGTGCAAAACGTTTGAATTTCTGCCGGCACAGGATTCCAGTCTGGTGCTTCGACCCTCTGAATGAAATAACAGCTTCACACGTTTTAAATCATGAGTGTGCAACTCTTCATTCCAGCTCACTGACGCACACCTGAAGATTACACACAACCCGACGTAAATCAAAAGCTCACGGCGTCGTTCTCCAGCAGGCCGAGGCCACGGGCAAACGGCCTCGGGGGAGGCTGGAGGCTCTGGGCACCGCCAACGTTACAGTCGTCTGGATCCGGGGGAGGGAGAGAGGGAGGGAGAGAGGGAGGGAGGGAGGGAGGGAGAGAGGGAGAGAGGGAGGGAGGGAGAGAGGGAGGGAGAAGAACCAAGCAGGGCGTGGAGGAGAGGACGGAGGGAGGCAGAGGGAGGAATGTACAAATACTGATGACTGAGCTCAAGACAACAGGGTGCGTTCACGATTGTAGAAGCATGACGCCAACAGAGGATCATCGTCGACACGACGGCTGAAATCTGATCCGTCCTCTGGTCTGAATCACGCGGCGGATACACGCAGTACGTTTCACTGATGGAAACGGCCTTCTGGTTATTCCTGCACAAGATATTTTCCAACATATTCTGATTATTAGGAGCGTAGTCCACCTTTAATCCCCTCCTGCTACATTATTCTATGCTTTATTTCTGCAGTAGCTTTGATTGGGTGTGCAGCACAAAGTCCCCCCTCACCTCCTCTCCAGGGTTTTCATGTCCAGTGAAGGACACCTGAGGGCTCCTTCATGTCACTCATGAACTCCTGATCCACCCTCGTGAAAGCTTTTTGATTTTCTGCACAGATGAGTGCTTTTTGACAGACGCTGGATAATCAGCTCCATTGATTCATCAGTTAAACACACTTCTATCCGTTACATCAACGCACGGTGAGTCCACACGACGTCAGCCTGAAACGGCTACAAGAAGAAGAAGGAAGTGTTTGAAACTGTGTTTTAAATCAGGTGGATGAGCAGCTACAGATTCAGATGAAGCTGGAGTGTGACGCTCAGGTTTGGATGCAGGATCCGGCAGCAGCAGCCCCCTGAGCTGGGCTCAGAGTCCTAAATGAACATGCAGCTGCAGACTCAGGAGATAAACCCGACTCGCCTGAAACGCAAATCTCTTTCTAATCTTAACATCATCTATCCAGTTATGTTTTTCAGAAGATACATACACCATGTTCTCTTTGTGGAGCTTTAAACGACGGCCGGCCTCTTCCATCGCTGCCTCTGACAAACAAGAGTATCGATCAATATTCGCTCTAAATAGTTTGATCGGTGGTCAATCAGAAGAGAAGATCAGATGAAACTCTGTGAGATGCTGAGACGTTCTCACTGAGTTGTGTCTCTAAAGCTTTGTTTGCACTTGTAACTGTGAGACTGCAGAGAGCGTTTACTCTCATTGTTCTCTGGAACACCAGCGGACGTACAAACTAAACGAACTGTGAAGAATCAAAGAGACGACGAGTGGAACAAAACGCCACAAACCCACCTCCTCAATGACGAGGAGGGATGGTGATGATCTGATAACTCGTATCTCATATTCATGAACTACTTTAACAACTTTATACAAGATCTGTAGAGAAACAAGTCAAGTGTTAAAAGTGTTCTGAAGACACAAAGGTTGAATATCCTGTAAACTGTTTGATTTGGCTGATAAATATGTAGATTTTTAAACCTCCTGTTTCTAAAGCTGTAAACACTAATCGTCCTTCTTTGTTTCATCCTCAGACGTGTGAATAGTGATTTTATTACTGAACTGTTCGACCACTTGATCATTTCTTATTCATTTAAAACATCTTTGAGCAAGTTATAGCAACGTTACAGAGACCCGTTCTCTGCTTCTGTCTGCTGTCTGTTCATCTCTCCGTGAGCCGACATGAAGGACTCAACGACCACAGAGTCCATTAGGACCTGAACCCACGACGGGTCGACATAAACAGCCTCTGATGAAGAAGCTCCAGCAGAGAGACTCTGTTTCCACTGACGTCTGGTGTTTGGACTTGAGTGTGATACCGAGGACACAACGGTGAACAGACTACGAACCGTCGCCTCTACAGACTCTGATCCGACTGAGAGTCTTTCTTCAACAGTTATTCAGAGAGAAGCGTTTTACTCGCTGCTCATCCTCGTCTGTTGTTCTGTGTCCTGTGAGTCCTCTTCTCACATGAATACAGTCTTCAGAGGAAACAACTTGTGTTCAGGCAACAAAACTACTGAGTTATGTTTTAAAAACGATCGTGAAATACTTAAAAAAATAAAAAGTGAAATCTTAAGTAAATAATAAGTAGTAAATAAAGAAGCACCTTCGTGTGGTTTACATTTCTCCCGCCTTGTCATTTGCTCGTGTCTTTATTATTTCACGTGTTCATTGTTTAAAGAAGCGTTATTTCATCTTTGCAGGAAACAGAAGGTGTTGATGAAGAGAAGAGGAGTTGATGGTATCAGAGCTCAGAGCAGGAGGAAGACGGTGAGTCTACAGAATAAAACGTCTTTCAGGGAGAACAGAACGACCAACGCAGCTCTTTTTATTCCTGCAGCTTTTGTTGACGACGATCAAACGTCAGCTTCTGGACATCAAGCTGAGACGTGAGCCTGTCAGCATGTTTCACAGCGTCTCATCTTTTCATTCAAACACTAAAGATAATCCCCAAAACTGCAGTCAGATTGCTGTTTATTTCCCGAGCAGAGGAGACTTTAAAAGTTCTTCTTTTTTGAGTCATCTGAGCTCGATGAGCTCCTCAGCTGCTGAGTGCTGCTCAGAGTTCCTCATCTAATGAGCCTCGTGATGAGCTGCAGGCGGCGCCTCCAGTCAACAACTGCTCCACGTCTTTCTCATCGTGTCCTCCGAACAACACTGTTCAAAGCGTTCAGCGCCGGGACGTCTGCTGGTGTGAGAGTCCCACACATCAATAACATGAGGGGAGAATGAAGAGAAGACAGTACGTCCTCTAGCATTCAGGTGGTGAAGAGTTATTACGTTCTATAACTGCTCTCTAATGTCTAATAATCAAACTGCTAACCGTCAAAACACCTCTGACATGTGAGACCAGCGTCTCGGTCCTTAAACTTAGAATCCTTTGAGATTCTCATGAAATCAAACCTCATTTGTTAACAATATTCAGTTTGGTCTCATCCAGCGTTCAGCTAAACCTACGGAAATCATTCGTAGATATCAGAAACATTTTCATATTCACGCAATCATGAAGGAGGAAGTATGAAGACAAACAGCGATCTGTCCTCCAGGAGACAGTTGTTGGTTCACCGTGTCAAAGGAAAAGTAAACTTTGAAGTATTTGTCACTTAACTTCTTTACTTCCGTAACAGAACTAGTAGAACTAGAACAGAAGTAGTTATTTTAACCAAACTACGGTCTTCTTCAATCAGCCACCATCTTGCAATGAATCAATGTCCAAGCACATCTCCATCCATCCATCCATCCATCCATCTGCTACATCTAATGTCTTTGTGACCAAACTTCTAACCTAAAGTTCGGGGAACGAGAGACTAGGAGGCAGTGAGGGAACAAGGCTTTACCCAGAAAAGGCGGCTTGACAACGATTAAAGATGTTGAGAGCTGCACAGACACCAGAGCTCACATCAGAAGTCCTAAACATCAGCAGGATGCAGGTTTGTTAAATGCATCGCCACCCAATCTCCTCAGAAACAAAACACAAAGACACGTCTTATCCTGCAGAGACCACACGTCCGTCTCCACTGATACGACGGTAACAACACAAGCACTCTGAACGCACAACGTGCTGCTCTGAGAGACGGAGAGGACGGCGTCTGGAGGGACGGATGTGACATTTAGGTGCGACATTAATCTCGTTCAGCCTGGATTCAGACGGTAATTTGCTGGTTAGAGGTAATTACGTGCACCGAGGTTCCTCTACGGAGGTAAAAATAGCTTTTTGTTGGCTCAGCAAACTCAGATTCAGAGTGAAATGGAAACTCTTGTTTCAGTTCGACACCGAACAGAAGGATGTTAAACCTGCTTCTGCCGAGAGAGGAAAGAGTCCAGTACGTCCAGTATACGCAGCATAACAGCATCTATATTATACTTATAGTCCTTTCATTATTTGACAAACTCGAGCTCCAGTTACAAACAGAATAAACAACAGCAAAAGCTTTTGTGTTGTTTCCAAGTTAAAACAAATGTAGTTTTACTCTTAAAATTCTCTTAATTGAGAAATACTTTCTTTACTTCTTGATTAATAGATTTATCGCTGGCTTGAAATTGTGAAAAATGAGTCTAAAGAAAAACCAAAGATGTTAAATGTTCAAAGATATAACAGAAGAAAAGATAAATCATTTCACTCCAGGAGGAACCAGTGAATGTGTTTAAACAATAATCTAATGAAGATTTGTAAATGAATGATTGTGTTAAACACTCCAGCACTACAGTAATACTACACAGAATCACCTCTACTGTTCTTCATGAGGCCTCAGTGCTGCTGCTGTGTCTCTGTCCCTGCTGCTGTGTCTCTGTCCCTGCTGCCGTGTCTCTGTCCGTGGTGCCGTGTCTCTGTCCCTGCTGCCGTGTCTCTGTCCGCGGTGCCGCGTCTCTGTCCGCGCTGCCGCGTCTCTGTCCGCGGTGCCGCGTCTCTGTCCGCGGTGCCGCGTCTCTGTCCGCGGTGCCGCGTCTCTGTCCGCGGTGCCGTGTCTCTGTCCGTGGTGCTGCGTCTCTGTCCGCGGTGCCGTGTCTCTGTCCGCGGTGCCGTGTCTCTGTCCGTGGTGCTGCGTCTCTGTCCGTGGTGCCGTGTCTCTGTCCGTGGTGCTGCGTCTCTGTCCGCGGTGCTGTGTCTCTGTCCGCGGTGCTGCGTCTCTGTCCGTGGTGCCGTGTCTCTGTCCGTGGTGCTGCGTCTCTGTCCGTGGTGCCGTGTCTCTGTCCGCGGTGCCGTGTCTCTGTCCGTGGTGCTGCGTCTCTGTCCGTGGTGCCGTGTCTCTGTCCGTGGTGCTGCGTCTCTGTCCGCGGTGCTGTGTCTCTGTCCGCGGTGCCGTGTCTCTGTCCGTGGTGCTGCGTCTCTGTCCGTGGTGCCGTGTCTCTGTCCGTGGTGCTGCGTCTCTGTCCGCGGTGCCGTGTCTCTGTCCGTGGTGCTGAAGTCCCAGCAGAGTCCGTCTCTCCTCAAAAAGCTTTCAAGATAATGAAACGTCGTTTTCCACACGGTGTGACCGCATCATATTTATGTATTACTTTCTGTCAGCGCTGGCTGTGGCTTCGTATCGGAGCTTCATCACGCTGTAACTGTCGTGTTACACTCTGCATCACTTCACACACATTTCCCCGTCATGGCCTGTTTGGAATATTTGACCTAAAATATTCTGTGTCATATATCAGCTTAACCCCTTCAGACCCAGAATATTATATTTATTTATTGCTCTGGACTCGTTACCAAGCAGACGCTAATCAACCAACAGATGTGTTTTACTTTACAGCGACAGAAAACAAACATTTACACCTTTTAAATAATAATTCATAGACACGCAGACCTCACTTTCTAGAGCTGGATATCATTTCAACGTACCGAGGTGATCGTGTTAGAATTGACTTCACACTGTAGAACACAGGATTGTGTTCTACAGTGAATGTCCGTCTTTATCAGGTCCACAGATAGAAACGTGATGAGTTCAATGTCATCCTTGCTGATAGGACTGATCATGACACAAGTGCAAATATAACTTGTAATAAACCAGAATTAAGGGGGTGATACAGTGTCTTTGTTAGCTGAATTACAACCTGGAGTTTAAACTTGTATGTAATGGACCTACAGGAATAGTCAAAAAACTAACTTTTAAAATTCTAAGAAGTGAAAGAAAGTGAGATGAACCCCCTTTGAAGCAACTAAATTAGCTCTGTTGCTACAAATTATCTCCAGAAGACGCATAATTAGTTAATTAAAGTCAACCTGTGAGCAATCTAAGCGTCACATGATGTACCGGAGCTCATTAAACCCGTTATCACACGATGGAATAATGGAGCAGACAGGAGGACATTAATCAGAGAGGCAGCAAAGAAGCCAAAGATAACCGTGTGCCTGTCTCTTTAAGAGCTGCGCTTCATAGAAGAGAGGCCACAGAGAAATATATCGCATCAAGAAAAAATAAGAAAACACATCTGCGGGTCTCCTACATGCTTTAAGTGTAGGTCCAAAACATCAAATACAAATAAAATCCATCTTAATTCCAGGTTGTAATCAGGAGTCAACCTCCGGTTCTTTAAGTGAAGTCAAAGCTTCATGTGTTAAAGCTGCATTCTCTCTAGTGTCCACCAGGGGGCGACTCCTCTGGTTGTATAGAAGTCTATGAGAAAATGACTCTACTTCTCTCTTGATTTATTACCTCAGTAAACATTGTAAACATGAGTTTATGGTCTCAATCTCTAGTTTCAAGTCTTCTTCAATACAGCATGATGTTCATTTAGTACATTATGGTCCATTTAGAGTCAAACAGACCATAAAGCAGGGGATGCTTTAGGGCGGGGCTACACGGTGATTGACAGGTCTCGTCGTCTACGGCAACAACAGTCATTTTACGTGTTACATGATGACCTCCAAATCCACTAAAGCAGCCTGAACATGAAGAACATCTGGAACCATTGATGTCTACGCAGCAGAGACGGACGGCTGTTGGATGCTGGCGAACGGTAAATTGTTTAAAGGATTTTAAAGCGACCCTTTAATAAATAATTCTGTGGTTCAGTGAAGTCATAAATGTGTCTTTTGTGAGTGTATTGAATGAGATATGAGCATTAAATATCAGTTCAACCACATACTACATCTGATTTAGAGCAGCAGCAGTAAAATTATCTCATCTGCTTGATGACATCATATGTTAAGAGACAAAAAACTATCTGTGATTCGTCACTTCCTGCACCGAGAGGATTTCACACCAAACCCAGCATGAGGTGACTCTCTGCTCTAGTTGTTGTGTGTGATGTCAGCTGATAAGAGGCAGAATGTGTACATGTGATCTGAGTGCAGCTCTGACGCCTGCAGCCCATATGGAGCGGCCATATTGGAAGTTGCATATGTTGTGTTGCAGGGAAACGTGCGCGCTGAGGCTGAAGGATGAGTCAGCCGCTTCGCTGCTTCTCCTCTCTCGTCTCTCGAGTTATTGCGTGTTGTGTCGGTCAGCAGGTGAGAAGAAGGAGGAGTCTTTATGTCCAAAATGGTTATTTCATGAACTTAAAGTTCCATGTTCCCCCGAAACACAAAGCAAGTCTAAAGAAGTGACACAGTTCATGATCACGTTGTAACTTGACAGAATTTACTGAATTTCTACCAATACTTGAGCTGATGAAATACTTTAAACTGGTTCATTCTCAGTTTTTATGAAAAGTTTATATTTGGGAGAAACATGGTTTTCACTTGAACCCGGAAAGAAAGATATTGATATTTGTAAATATATCAGCTGATGTACGTTTCTTTATTAAGAAAACAGGACGAGAAAGTGTCTTATTATCGTCTCCGCCGGGAGATAATGAGATCGGAAGAGTCTGTGCGTGGTTGAGTGCGTCTCTGCGTCTGTCCACAGCTAATCTCCCAAACTGCTGCACACAAACTGCATAATATTTTGGGCGCTCATTCATGGCCGCATGCTTAAGGACCTCTCGTGGTTGCGGTCACTAATTTTTTTCTCAAAAATGCATTTTATTCGCCTGTTTATAAAATACTAAAATGTACTTTTTTTTTCTGATCCGAGCCGTGAGTGTTCGTTGCACCTCTATGGCTCAGTGGTAAGAAAGCAGAAAGCCACTAAATGTTTGTTGATCTCTCAGTTTGCAGCTTCAACATGTAAACAAACAAGCTGAAAGGTGTTTTCCTCCCCGCTGGTGTCCACTGTGGTATTAATACACAACGCTCATGAGACAGGAGAGCTGAAACGTGTCCAGCTCTGAAGGAGCAAAAGAAAAAGGTCGACAGTTATGAGATACCGGCTGAGAATATTCATTTCTGCTCCGTGACACAACATCCTCATCGTCAGAGAGGAAGAGAGAAGTGACAACCAGATGGACTTTCACCTGCTGCTTTATTACAGTGAGATGGACTTCAGATGATCACTCAATAACTGGTGGTTTGAAG
>NW_027466470.1:887500-927500 GCF_050575085.1 Anarhichas minor | reverse complement strand
TAATGCTTTAAGAACCTTTTACCGTTTTAATCATTTTGTAGTGAACGACTTCCACATAACTTTGTTAAGTTGAAGCAACAAAACTACTTCGTTAGGTTCAACAAAAGATCGTCATTTGGGTTCAAATGAGTTCAAACGAGCCGTTACTGAGGTACGGAAGTTACGTGACGAATAAATCACGTGACTTCTTGTCTGCAGGATGTAAGACCGGTTGTTGTTGGACCTGCTGCCCAGTGTGACTCTTTATAGTCTGTATCGCTGAACGAGAGCAGCCTGCTGTCAAACACACACAGAAGACATGAAGACATGAAGACATGAAGACATGAAGACCAATCGCTAATTTAAATACAATAAACACTGATTCAATCACTGCTTCCCAGGAACTAAAATCCTCGATGTGACACACACACGCACACGCACACGCGCACGCACACGCACGCACACACACACACACGCACACACACACACACACACACACACACACACACACACACACACGCACACAGGATTTGAAGCACAGAACAGAGCAATCTTAAAATAGATTGACGGTGTGTCTCCGCGGCCTTCAGCAGCTCTTTTAATGGTTGGTGGTCGGAGGAGGAGGAGGAGGAGGAGGAGGAGGATTGGACTAATTATCTGGATGAAAAACGGGCAGAAAGAGTCTGTAATTGAAAAAGCGATAATTTGACTGCAGCTGTCTGCTGCTCTGCTTCGCAGCAGCTCCGGCACAGCTCACATGGACGCGCTGCACTCAGCTGCTTGATGAGGCTTTATGATAAAGTCTCTTTCTTTTAAGGTTCCAACTCCATTAAATCTCCTCGTGAACGTTAAGCGTTCCGGTCACAGAACACAGTGATGAGTGTTCGGAAGTACACGAGACACACGATGCATCGGTTCAAAGAGTCTTCATGTCTTCTTCTTTGACGTTATGGTGGTTCAGGGCGGTTTTTCTAAACCACTTCACTAACTTTATATCTTTTAGAAACATCAGATCAGTGTTTTCTGCTCGGCCACCTCAACAGTTAGTTTGGTTAACGTATATTCTTTACATTTTAGTGCAAAGTACTTGAATTCTACATAGTTTATAAGGTCGCTCATTCTCACGAGACACAGACGCTACAAACACACAATGATGTCATAGAATATGATGCATTGATGTAGATTAAACCAGCCAACAGGATATGACGGAGTTACAATGCAACACACACATTAGTGCAGCAGGAACATCAGATATAATAGTGCAACACTTGACTGATCAATCAACACTTTTACTTTCACTACATTTAGCCGATGCACACTTTACTTCTGTGGGGTGTTGATGGAGGACTTGTACAGCATGGTGGTACTTCTACTGCAATACAGGATGTAAATACTGCGCTGCAGTCCAGACAGAGCGAGGTGTTTAGCAGCAGATTGATAGTCAGCTGAACACCTCAGAGTGCTCCGTGTCAACACGCTGGTGTAAAGTGGTTGGTGACGGACGAGGCTGCGATCGATACTCCCGTCCATGAAATAGAACCGAATCCATCATCCGCGTAACTTCACCGGCCGAGAGGAACGTCCCGGGACGTCCTGCAGGCAGCCGGACAGGACACGTGCTGCTGCCGCTGGGACCGGCCCGCCGCACCGCGGTCACAGGTTCGACTCCCACTGTGGGAACGTACTGATGCACCAACACAGATATATACGGTGTGCCAAAGAACTGCATCCAGGGCTTTCTGACAACACACTTTTTGAAAGGTTTCACCAACAGCTGCACATAAATCAGAGACGTCTTCTCGCTTCTGACCGCATCTCTTTTAGGACTTCTCTTCATGAGTTGATGACAACTTCTTTTGGTTTAATAAAACCACATTATGAACATACATGGACAGGAAGACGGATAAAAAACTGTTCATAATGTAGCATTCACAACTTTGGACGATACTTCCGTCTGTAATAGAAGCAGAAGCAGGAATGTGTGTCATGTGAGCATGTTTACAGCGGTGGGTTGAAGGTGTTTGAGTGTTTCCTGGTTCAGCAGTGAGTGATCTGGGTCTGTGTCAGAGCTCCAGCTGGTGAATAATTGAATTGTGTTATATCTGCATGATGTGGCCGAGTCTTCAGAGGCACAGGACGCATCTTTTATTCACGCGCTTCATCCAACTTTCAGACGTGAAAAGACACAAAGGGAGGCGACTCCGAAGGCGGAGCAGCGAACACTGACCGTAACGAAGAAAGTGAGAACAAATAACAAGAATCACAACTTTTACTGATCCAGGACGGAACGCTTCAGTTCATGATCACAGCTGAGCCTCCAGACAACACGACGGGAGGAAACACACACAATAGTCATCACAATTATTTCATAGAAAACTATGATTAATGTATTAAACAATACCATACAATACATTTTTAATATATATATTAAATATACAAATATATAATATATTAAATATATTTATAATATCTTTTTCACTAGAGTAAATAAAACGGTTATAAGTGGCATAATATAAAGACACAGTGAAGACGTTAAAGAAGTCTTGTGGGTGTTTTTATGACTCTAAAGATAATATGATATTAAAGGAATATTTGTACACCAGGACTGTAATTGAGTTCTTGGTTGAGCAGGAAACAGCTTCACAGATTTCTGCTCTCACGTCAAAGAAAAGAGATTCAGTTTCAACAAAACAACAAGACGAGCAGACAAAAAAAGAATCGCTGACATCAGCACTTCATTTGTGTAAAAGCGTCTTCAGACCGCCGTGGTTCCTGTTACACGACGTCTCCTCAGCACTCAGCACTTTCCCTGAGATGAATCCCAGTAAACGTGATGCTGATCACGTTTACTGAGCAAAAGTCACATCTGAGCCTCTTTAGCTCAAATGAAGCAACTGTTCACTACCTGCTCAGCAGCTAACAGCAGGCAGACTCAGTCAGAGACTAGCTGCTGAACAAAGTGCAGCATTTAGCAGCTAAAGAGACATAAATCCATCAAGAGGTGGTGGAGACCAAAGACGGAGCTAAAAGATGAGGAAACACTGGACTTACAGCGTCTCCTCGTGAGACAGACAGACGACTAAAACGTTAGGAATCTCCATCTGTCTGTATGGACGTAGGTATGTGTGTCCTTCGCTCTCGACAGAACAGGACATCCGTCCAGGAGGAGTTTGTTTCCCGTGCGTAAGTCAAAGTAACCGAGGACATTTTGTCCCGTCAGTGTCGTTCGTCACATGTACGTCGTCAAGTTAACGTCACCAGGCTCTTCTCCTAAAACTAACCAAGTGGTTTTGTTGCCTGAACCCTAACTTCCTGCAGAGACGGAGGTTTATTTTGAAAAGACGCGATGCATGTTACCAGAATCAATTGTTATCCTTTCATTGTGTAAAAAGTGACGCCAGAGGGTCACGAAGAGCGTCATAGTTTGAGGCTCAATGCCACTGATGTGTTGCGAGGTGGGCGTGTCACTTACGCTCGTTAAGTAGAGTGTCTTTTCAAAATAAACAGATTTAGGGCCTGTGTCCACACAGCGCCTTTGTCTGGCAAAAAAGTGGCCGCAACAATATCTTGACAACGTATCACCACCGTGTATGAGTTTAGAAGCACTTAGTATTAAAGACACAATTTAAACTTTGAGTCTTCCTGGAGAATCCCAGTGTGTGACTGTGGTTGGATAACAGGTGGAGGCGTGTGTGTGTGTGTGTGTGTGTGTGTTAACCTTCACGAGACGAACACGTGAGGCCGTCCTGCGGTTCGGCCTCCGGTGACGCTCGCTGACTTAAAGCCGTCATGAATCAAGCCGCTCGCGTGAGAAATGACTCCAGCTGTCGGCTCCTGGAGGAAGAAGCTGCTGCTGAACTCACAGCTCACCGGATACAACGATTCAGCGTGAATGCTGAAGTAAACATATCAATCTCACGGATCGGCGTATATCACCATGTGACCTCATCGGAGCGGGGGGGGGGATTCCGATGAATCCAGGACACACACAGCACCCACACGACAGTCGAGGGGAATCGCAGAACTTTTGGAAATTGATACCAAATCTGATTCCAAAAGCTGCAAATACATGTTTACTCTAATGGTGACGTTTGTGAACCTCTGGAGCAGCTGCTGCACCGATCAGTGACGATCTGAACTGTTCTAGTCTCCCGCATACAGACCTTCACACCCTGTGAAGGGTTCACGTGAGAAGGTCGCTCAGCAAGCAGCTTCCATGACTCTCTGATACGGAGTGATATCCAATGAGTGTAGTTTGGTTTGAAGACATTGATTGATTGATTTCATCAGTGGAGAGTTCATCTCGAGCGACCGCCGGGTCGTCTGACTGACAGGTTTGATGATGGCGTGACGGTAAGAAGGAGCAGCTCTCCAACTCAGTCTCAAGGCAGCTTGTGAAATAGTCACGAAATGTAATCTGTTGGTCCGGCTTTTTTTTTTTGTGACGCTCAGCACAAAAATAATGTCAATGTAAAGTCAATCAGGAGCCTTATTCCTGGTGGAGACATGAAATAAATTAAGACGTGACTAAACAAGAGTCAGAGTGAGTGACGTACTTTATATCTAAAAAGACTTCAACCTAACTGTTGGTTTTTGTTGCTTCAACCTGAGAGATAAAATGTGTCTTATTGGCTCTTTTTCTTGTCATTGGGCTGCAGAACGAGACGCCCATCACGACTGTGTCCTTGGCTGCAGCGCAGGACGCCTGGTACAGAGAGAGAGAGAGAGAGAGAGAGAGAGAGAGAGGGGGGGGGGGGGGGGTGTACTCTGAAGAGAACGGCTGAATAATTCATCCCAGAGAGGAAGAAGACGGAGAGTCCAGAGGAAAAGAAAGTAAAACCCCTCAGGAAACAATATGTCTTTGGGTTTCCCTCCTTTGTCCTCTTTGATGAGAATCAAACATTTAATCTGAATGTTCTTCCCCAGCAGGGGTCCAATCTCCCCGACATCATTCCCAGGCTCTGCCGGAGCCTCGGAGGACGTAAACCTCCTGCAGAGCGCCGGTGTGGCGTTAATTAAGCCGGGCTGCAGCTTCTCCTGTCGGACGTTAGTCTGAACACCTCCACACACGCTGACATTGATATCAGGCCTCAGAGGCCTCGGGGCAGAGCCGCATGCTCAGGAATCACAGGAGCAGCAGCGCTATTCATCACGCAGACGGTTCTGCTAACGCCACTCAGTAGAGCTGTGATCAGAGGTCAGAGGTCACGTAAAGAAGACCTGAGTGAACCCTGCTGATATCTGTCGAGATGTTATTGGACCAAACAAACCGTTGTGTAGATTTATGAAGTGAAAACGGTTAAATATTGGTGTTTTTACAGCCCGAACTGCTTTTACTTCGACTTCTTGGCACACAATGCCCCTGAACACACCGTCGTGGATACACTTAGAGCCCCTGAACACACCGTCGTGGAAACACTTCGAGCCCCTGAACACACCGTCGTGGATACACTTCGAGCCCCTGAACACACCGTCGTGGAAACACTTCGAGCCCCTGAACACACCTTCGTGGAAACACTTAGAGCCCCTGAACACACCGTCGTGGAAACACTTAGAGCCCCTGAACACACCGTCGTGGAAACACTTAGAGCCCCTGAACACACCGTCGTGGAAACACTTAGAGCCCCTGAACACACCGTCCAGGGTACCAGAACACACTGTTTTTCTGAGATATTTGTCTCCAAAACAAAAACACTGATGATTTCTGAAAATAAACTAAAAATAACTGAACCAGAGAAACCAAACGTCTCCAGCGTCAGGTGAGTAACAGCGGAGAGTCGGGTCTGAACTGGGTCGACTCTTCGAGTCAGCGCTGCATGTTTAAAACTAGTGGGACCATACGCTGTCATGGCAACAGACAAAAATCAATGCGTCAGCGATGGACGGGTCAGAAACAGAGAACAGGTTCTGAAAACACAGATGCGAGTCTGGATTCTGTGCATTCTGGTCCTGATCTCCTCCAGTCTGATTAAACAGGAAGCAGGTTTAGTGAGATGTACAGAGATAGAAGAGGATGAAGAATCCTCAACACATGATGGTAACGGGGTCGAACAGGAGAAGTTTTACTCAAAGTTTTACTACATCTCAGAGGTACATATTGTACTTTTTACTCCTCTATATCTCAGAGAATATGTGACAGGAACTGTTCAAATAAACTCTTTAAAAAGCCTCTTGGATCAGATGTAAAATGCTTCATTTGTTCTTTTTAGAGAGACGAGGTTCTCACAGGAACATCTGATGATCTCATAGAATATGAAGCGTTGATGTAGATTAAAACAACCAACAGGATATAAAGGAGTTAACATGAAACAAACATTAATGCAGCAGGAACATCAGTAATCAAACATTTTACTCATCTATCAGTACCTTACAGTTTAAATGCAGAACTTGTACTTGTAGTGGAGTGTTTACAAAGTGTGTATTAGTACTTTTACTGCAGTAAAGGATCTGAATACTTCTGCACAGCTGTCACACTGAAACACTAAACCAGGTTCCAACCAACCAGAAGCTTCTGATGTGTGAACCAGTGAACCATGAAACCACATAATGGTCCCAGAGAGACGCTAAGTAGGAGTGGAATGAATTGTTAAAT
The DNA here is from genome assembly GCF_050575085.1 of Anarhichas minor. Classification (NCBI taxonomy): domain Eukaryota; kingdom Metazoa; phylum Chordata; class Actinopteri; order Perciformes; family Anarhichadidae; genus Anarhichas; species Anarhichas minor. The sequence continues at coordinate 920,929 of NW_027466470.1, read as the reverse complement.
ACCACTAATGAAGCGTCGTTGATGTTTGGCCTGTCTCATTAGACGGAGGATTCAATTAAATACGTGACATGTGTTATCTACAGTAGTCTGTGCTGTCAACAGACCACAGATCAGTTTTAACCGTCAACTTACCGACCTCAGATCTGAAGGAATATCTGAAATAAATTATTTTGTAGCGCTGGAAAAGTGTAAAACCGTCATATTTCAGTGTTTAAACGTGAGCGATGAAAACTTCCATCAGACAGCAGATGTTTAACAGAAGACAGTGATTGGTTGGATGGAAACCACGTCACTAATATTCATGTTTTCACTTGTGACCAGAAGGCAACCTCCAGTTCTGCTGAGTGAACTCAATGCTTCATGTGTTAAAGCGTCACTCCTCCTCAGTCCAAATATGGTCACTTCCTGTTCACTGGTTGCAAAAAAACACAACATGGCGACGGACGAAATCGAAAATGGCGACGATGAAATTGCCGAACTCGAGGCTTCAAAACATCAGTCCACAAACCAACGAGTGACGTCATGATGACTAGAATGTTTGGCTTCGACCAGCGTCCGAAAACCATCCGGCCCTGCTCCGTAGAGCCGGATGATATCAATGATTGTAACCGTGAATAAAGAGGAGCAGTGTTCTTGTTGGTTCACTTTTACACTGCTATGTGATGCTACGCACTGGTCACCACACCACCGATCCACAGTATTGATACTGATACTACATTATATCCACGATACAACACAGAATACATATGTTACAAAGCAGGCTCAAATCTAAATGACTGAATCTGGATTCATAGACAAGTATTAGATTACATCCACTCTTTCTGGACGAGCCGTTTTTCGCACAGCAAAATACCAGAAGGATGAAAATCTCCAGGACGATACGAGCCACGCAGTCCAAATATAGAACTCTGGGATGAGGAGAGAAGATCTGTCAGGAGGGAAAAATGGTCCGAAGCCAAAACGATCTCTGGAGGCTCTGCGGCTGTAACGGCGCTCGGAGCTGCTCGAGGAGGGAGTCGTGACCTCCGAGCTTGTTCGGGGTGACAGCTCCGGAAGGAAAGCAAAGAGCGAGGAGACCTCAGCGGAGTTTCAAGGAGAGATGAGCGAGCTTCAGAACCTCTGGGCCTCGCCCATCAATGTCTGGCAGGATGTCAGCTCGAGAGGAGCAAGAGAAAACTCAACGGGACGAAAGTACAACGGCTCCCAAAACACACGAAGGGGCCGCCGGCAGCAGCAACCGGGCTCATCGATTTTACAGCTTTCAGCTGCAAAAACACAAAACATCTGCACGAAGAAAGACAAGTTTGATTCTCTCCATGAAGATTTGATTTATTGTCGTGTTCACAAGATGGTCTCCCGTCCATTTTGAATTTATTAAGGATATTGTTCCACAACAATATCTCACTGTACATGTGAAATAAACAAATAAACAAGATCCCAGGAGTTAACGTTGATATTTACAGTTTCTTTGAATGGAGTTTCCAATATTTTGCGGAGCTGGTAATCAGTAAACACATTTTCTAAGATGGGAAATCAGCGGAAGCTAAATGCTGGGAAACACCGTCCGTGGTTTGGAGGTTTGTTGTTGGTTTTTGTGAGCTGTGAGAGGAAACAGAAAGCTCTCTAAAGGCTCAATCAACTGCTGGTAGCATCTCTAGAACTCTTCTACTCTCAGTAGTTTGAACAGTGTTGAACTTGGCAGCCTACTTACCGTTTAACTTGAACGGCTACGGGTTTGAAGAACCTCAGAAACAAAAGGCCGAGAGAACAGACGCGTCCATGCTGAGCGGGCAGTGGTTTGTCTCAGAGTCTTATACCAGCGGGGGGACATCGGGGTCGTCCACGAACCCGTCGGAGAAGCTGCAGTGAGCGGCGGCGGTGGGCGGAGCCGTCCTGGGACCTTCTTCGGCGCTCTGGCGTCGCACGATGTTGGCGAAGTCGACGGCCGTGTGCTTGCTGGGGTCCACCTCCAGCCTCTCAGGACCGTTGTGTCTTCTGTTCCAACATCAGGGGAAGACACAAGTTAGAGACAAAGACAGTTTCTTCTTCCTCTTTCATGACTTAAGAAAGCGAAATGACTCGGTACGCGTCTGAATGGAGGTCGTCTGTATAGAGACTGTGTGTCATTGAAACTTATCCTCATGCAACAGTTCTTATGTCTTACGAGAAGTTACTCCTCGTTTCCTACAGAAGTCCAGCAACACGTGTGTTTTCTGATCGTTACATTGATCCAGTCTTTTCAAAATAAACTAAAATATATTTTTGTCTTTTCCGTCTTATTTTCCGTCTCGTCAGTCATCAGTCTGTATTAAAGGTACAAATACAGGTTTGAATCCGTACTTAAATGCTAATACTTTAATACTTTTAAGAAAGCTTGCAGGACTTTTGTAAACGAGTATTTCTACACACCATGTTTACCTGCCAGCCAATCAGAAGCAAGTATTTCCGTGGCCTTGGTATAAAAACACAAATGAGATTTGAACATCAGCCACATGCTGCATGAAGTCCCAGCAGGAATGTTAAACCTGCTAATTGTTACCATCTAATCCAATCAACAGCTGATAATCACTGAGTGACTCAGAGGTCGAGTTTAATCACACACCAGATGAGAACGACGTTAATGTCAAAGGTCAATAAATCTCTCGTTTTGGTCGTCGGTGCAGAGACGTCAATCTGGGAGCTGATGTGTACGTGATATACGGTGGTCCATTGATATACAATGAGGTCGGTCCATTTACCAATGAATGAACCTATGATGTTTGAATGAGCTGAGGGTGGTGAAGGACTTTACAATCGTCTCTGGGGATTCGGGGAGTTAAACATCAGACTCTTTTATCAAATCATTTATAAATCTTTAGTAGATATCAAGATATAATAATCCATCTCATAGTTGAGACATTTCTGTTAAAAACCTAAGACGTGGCGTTCATGATGGCGCCGGAGGAAAAGTCATTAGGATTCATTGTCTATTGAAGCAGTAGACACGAACATATAATCTGGACAAAGCTCTGGGGACCAGTGAGGACCTCTCGTAAAAAGAACAAACCTTCAGGAACAGCAGCTCGCACTTTGAAGCACTTTTTAACTGTGGAATTACAACTTCCTGGTCCGTCATGTGATGTCACAGGGCCCAAAGAACACCTTTTCCACGTAGAATTACATTTTGAAAGAGACGTCTGTGACTCAGCTATAACTTTCTTGAGGTGCATCAACTTCCAAGTACGAACGCGTGAGTTTCCCTCCGTTCACGTGAATGACTTTCACAGGAATGGGCGGGGCTGTAACCAGTACTCCTCATACATCACTGGTGGAAACACACTTCTAGTAAAACAGCATGGTGGTTTTAAGGTGTGCAAAGAGGTTTTACGTGATGAAGAGATCAGTGAGCATGAAGGAGACGAAGCGTACGAAGTGTTGTCTGAGTGAAGTAAGAGTTAAAACTGAGCTGTAATTAAAGGAATAAACCAAACCACAGTAAGTACAGAGCATGAAGCAGCACCTGAAGCTATTTAAAGGAATATGTGGAGCTATTCCATGTTTATCTGACGGACTCTCCTGAGTATCTGATGATATTATACGATGGAGAATCACAACATCTCTAAACCAGCCTGGAGTGTGACTGAGCTTTGGGTTTCAGCCTCCAGAGGTGAGACGATATTAATGAAATGTGCTGATTTTCCAGGAAGAGCGAAGACAATTATAACGTCCTGTCCTGCAGAGCAGCAGGAGCTTCCTGCCTCTGTTTATTGAGAGGGGCCTAGAGCTGCCAGAGGACCAGTGTGGACCTCCAGCACCTCTCCGCTCAGTGGAAGTCCCTCTGCAGCGGCAACATCACCGGCTCAGCGGGAGAGAAATGGGAAAGTCATATTACCTGCTGGTAGAGAAGGAAGCGAGCGTCTATTATTAGTGACGGATACGTTTAGTGAAGCAGCAATTTAACTGCTACTGCAGCTTTAAGAGAAGAAAAGAGAACATTCAGGAGACAACGGCCAGACAGACAAGAAGGTCCAAACAGCTGCTTGATTCTATTCATCAGATAGATAGATAGATAGATAGATAGATAGATAGATAGATAGATAGATAGATAGATAGATAGATAGATAGATAGATAGATAGATAGATAGATAGATAGATAGATAGATAGATAGATAGATAGATAGATAGATAGATAGATAGATGTATACTTTATTCATCCCCAGGGGGGAATTTGTTGATTATCAGTTAATAGTAAAATAAATCTTGTTTTGTCCGACCAACAGTCCAAAACCCAAAGATGTTCAGATTACTGAGATATAAAACCAAGAACAGAAGAATCTTCACGTTGGAGATGGAACCAGATGAAACTGATGGAGAAATGTATTAATTGACTCACTAATCATTGCATCTGGCTTACAAACTACACTAACTAACTAACTTACATGTTCCCTTTAATTACACATCGTCCCTTTAAAGCAGATTAAGTCATTGGGTGACTACAGACCCTCCAACATTCTGAATTAGTTATCTAGTTAGTTGACCTTAAGGTCGTTCCATTGATATATCCTCAGTTGGGGGGGGGGGGGGGGGTCCTGCAGTGATCGAGTCGATGTCGGCTGCAGTAACAACATCAGCAGGTTTTCTGTTCAGTGTCTGAAGCCACCGATCCACACGGGGTTAGGTTTAGAAGTGAGTAGAGAGACGGTCTAGTTTCTCTGCCTGCAGACAGAGGACAGGAGGACAGAAGACATGAGGATAGGAGGACAGAATACATGAGGACAGGAGGATAGGAGGACAGAAGACATGAGGACAGGAGGACAGAGGACATGAGGATAGGAGGACAGAGGACATGAGGACAGGAGGATAGGAGGACAGAAGACATGAGGACAGGAGGATAGGAGGACAGAAGACATGAGGACAGGAGGACAGAGGACATGAGGATAGGAGGACAGAGGACATGAGGACAGGAGGATAGGAGGACAGAAGACATGAGGACAGGAGGATAGGAGGACAGAAGACATAAGGACAGGAGGACAGAAGACATGAGGACAGGAGGACATGAGGATAGGAGGACAGAGGACAGGAGGACATGAGGATAGGAGGACATGAGGATAGGAGGACAGAGGACATGAGGACAGGAGGATAGGAGGACAGAAGACATGAGGACAGGAGGAATGATTGACAGAATCTGATAAGTACTGATAAGATCAGCTCCTTCTTTCAGTTCTTTGGTTGTAAACATGGAGCTGCTCAGTTCCTGTGGATCACAGCGCTGCAGGAACTATATACAGTTGACCTCTGACCTTTGACCTTTTAAAGAACACATGGGAGATGAGCTGCTGTGTTTTAAATAACGTTTCATATTCTATTTCATGATCCAACTCTCACACTGCCCGGCCTTGTGTCATCAAGCAAATACCCCGATCATGCCCCTCAGATCCAGAGGCTGAATATAGAATGTTATGTTGGTGAGCCTGGGGTCAGAGGTCGCCCTTAATCACGTCCAAACGATGCAATAACTCGGCGGCCGGCGGGGCGCCGCTCACCCGTCACCTTGCCGTGGAGCAGAGAGCAGCTGAGCATCTTTATCCGTGTGTTTCATTTGAGGGTACGAGCATTGAAGCGGTGGCTCTTCGCTGTGTTCGATGGGCTGAAGGGCGAGAAGCGGCTGCTGCCTCATGAAATGGTAATGAGGACGATGACGATGATGATGATGATGACAGCGTGGTGAAGAGCCCGTCTCCAGGCAAGGAGAGGGAACAGAGCTCTGTGGACTGATGTCATGTCACCGAGAGGTGAAGCTGCTCTGAGCTGTAAATATTCTATCGTGTTGAGTCGTTAAATCTCACTTTTAAAAGGCAAAAGTTGGGAAATAAACGATGTCCTATATGACCGAGTAGTTTTAATGATTTTAAACGCACCCGTACGAGCAAAGAGGAGCGCTGACAGGACTGGAATCTTCTTCAACAACACCGTTAACAATCACCTGAACCCGTCTGTGGTGCTTGGCGGGATAATTCATTTGTTATCAATAAAACTTTGTGGCTGTATATTAAGTTAATGAAGCTTTTAGGGTACATCATCTGAGAACCACGAATGTCTGGACACGACAATCCACTCAGCTGAAATACAGCTTTAAAAACCATCAGCGGTAATCCTGACAACACTCAAAGACACTGGTTTGGTGCAGTGAGGCCACTTTCTTGTGGCTTATTCTCCTTTTACCCCTTTGTGTGACTCCGATCGGATCAGTTTTGCTGCTTTTCTTTAACCACATAGATAAGAGACCCGGGACCTGAATGCAACGATTAGTTTGAGCTGTGAACAAGAATGTAAAGAATACCAGATAACAATTGAAGCAGAATTACCCTGTAGATCTCATACTGGGACCCAGATCCCTCACTGGGATACGGGTCACATTCAAGAATAGATATGAAGCCTCATCCCCAAAAAAATCAATCCCAGCAGCGAGAGCCTGAAGGCCTGAAGCTGAGCGTCTCTCACTGTGTGTGAGTCTCAGCTCTGGTCAAGGTTATCAGTGGCCAGCGTTCAGAGCGCTACCATCAACACGGGTACACAGATATTCATGCAGAGCGTTTAATATACAACAGCGTCTGTAATTAGGACAACAGGGACCCGATAAGCCGGAGGACTCGAGGCCAAACAAAGACCAGCGGCTCGGCTAACCCGAGACCAATGCTGGACTCTGATGAATTCATGCAAACACACACATCCGGCTGTCTGCTGGTCGCTTGTTATGTCTCAATAATATCACAAACTCACTATTTTATCTACTTATAATCACTATAAATAGTGTAACTTTACAGCTTTAGATTGTTTAATAGGAAGACGTATCTTATTATAGGTTTAAGTTTTTATCTTTATTGTTTTTCTTGTTATATATATTTTTTTATAAATGCTTGCTTTCATTGTATTATAACAGTATAAAGACAATGAAATGAGGACTAAAAGAAACCATACGAGAGAAGAGACTTGACTAACATCATTACAGGCCTGGAATGAGATTAGAGAGCTGTGCATGAGGGTTGATGAAGTCAACATGTTAATTGTCCTCCCTGTCCACACATTATAAGGACGTCTGTGTCGTCAGGTTTATCTTTACCGTTTACTGTCCCAGGGCAAGCTGCTGCTGCTGCTGCTGCTGCTGCTGCTGCTGCTGCTGCTGCTGCAGCGTCGGGTTTGACTTCCTCCGGGCGGACGTGAGATGGTCTTCGTCACTTTGATTTCACCTTCAGCCTAAACAGACACATAAGAGGAGAACACGTGTTTTTCAGTCTCTGCTCTTAAACGTTCACCTGTATCGGAGGCCATGTGGAGGATTAATGGCAGCAGCTCTGACTCTGCAGCATCAGCACCTGAGTCTCTGTATTGACGCCATAAATAGTTCCTTCATTAAGCCTCAGAGAGCACAAACTGGCCGATTCTCGTTGGGAGGAACGAAACAATCACAGAAAACCACCAACAGCCTGAAGTTCATCCGTTAAGCTGAAATGTAACGGCGTTAATGAGATCTTTAACGTTTTCCTTCAAAGAAAATCATAAAGTTTTGGTTCTTATTTCATTACGCGATATTTCTTTCATGACGTCCCCTTACAGGATGCTGTTGGACAGATGCCACAGATGCCCCCAGCTGGACTCAAGCCAGGCTTGGTTGATGGTCTGTGATGGTCTGAAAGTGATCTGGCTGTTTTGAGAGGTTTTCTAAAGGGACCCACTTCAGTCCACAGGGACCAACAGAATCAACACAACATGAAAGTTCCTCGTAGAAGCTTTAAGTAACGCCACGTCCTATTATTTTAACCGATCTAAGTAGTTGTGTTGCCTTAGAAGTGGAGGGGCTTGTAAACTGATCGCTTCTGTTTTTTAGGAAAATAACTTTTCTTAAGATATAAAACCGGTTTAATGAGGAGTTCACAGAGTTAAAGCATCGAAGCACCAGACATCACCATCTTTAAATTCATGCTGCATGTGTGGCTTAAAGTCCAGTTTGCATTTGAACAGACTGAACGAGCTGAAGGCTGTGACGTGTAGCTGTACGTACTCTGTGACGTGTGGCTGTACGTACTCTGTGACGTGTGGCTGTACGTACTCTGTGACGTGTGGCTGTACGTACTCTGTGACGTGTAGCGGTACGTACTCTGTGACGTGTGGCTGTACGTACTCTGTGACGTGTGGCTGTACGTACTCTGTGACGTGTGGCTGTACGTACTCTGTGACGTGTAGCGGTACGTACTCTGTGACGTGTGGCTTTACGTACTCTGTGACGTGTAGCGGTACGTACTCTGTGACGTGTAGCTGTACGTACTCTGTGACGTGTGGCTGTAAGTACTCTGTGACGTGTAGCGGTACGTACTCCGTGACGTGTAGCGGTACGTACTCTGTGACGTGTGGCTTTACGTACTCTGTGACGTGTAGCGGTACGTACTCCGTGACGTGTAGCTGTACGTACTCCGTGACGTGTGGCTGTACGTACTCCGTGACGTGTGGCTGTACGTACTCCGTGACGTGTGGCTGTACGTACTCCGTGACGTGTAGCTGTACGTACTCCGTGGCGTGTAGCTGTACGTACTCCGTGACGTGTAGCTGTACGTACTCCGTGGCGTGTAGCTGTACGTACTCCGTGGCGTGTAGCTGTACGTACTCCGTGGCGTGTAGCTGTACGTACTCCGTGGCGTGTAGCTGTACGTACTCCGTGACGTGTAGCTGTACGTACTCCGTGACGTGTAGCTGTACGTACTCCGTGACGTGTAGCTGTACGTACTCCGTGACGTGTAGCTGTACGTACTCCGTGACGTGTAGCTGTACGTACTCCGTGACGTGTAGCGGTACGTACTCCGTGACGTGTAGCTGTACGTACTCTGACGCGTGTAGCTGTACGTACTCCGTGACGTGTGGCTGTACGTACTCCGTGACGTGTAGCTGTACGTACTCCGTGACGTGTAGCTGTACGTACTCCGTGACGTGTAGCTGTACGTACTCCGTGACGTGTAGCTGTACGTACTCCGTGACGTGTAGCTGTACGTACTCCGTGACGTGTAGCTGTACGTACTCTGACGCGTGTAGCTGTACGTACTCCGTGACGTGTGGCTGTACGTACTCTGTGACGTGTGGCTGTACGTACTCTGTGACGTGTAGCTGTACGTACTCTGTGACGCGTGTAGCTGTACGTACTCTGTGACGTGTGGCTGTACGTACTCTGTGACGTGTGGCTGTACGTACTCTGTGACGCGTGTAGCTGTACGTACTCTGTGACGTGTGGCTGTACGTACTCTGTGACGTGTAGCTGTACGTACTCTGTGACGCGTGTAGCTGTACGTACTCTGTGACGTGTGGCTGTACGTACTCTGTGACGTGTGGCTGTACGTACTCTGTGACGCGTGTAGCTGTACGTACTCTGTGACGTGTGGCTGTACGTACTCTGTGACGCGTGTAGCTGTACGTACTCTGTGACGCGTAGCTGTACGTACTCTGTGACGTGTGGCTGTACGTACTCTGTGACGTGTAGCTGTACGTACTCTGTGACGCGTGTAGCTGTACGTACTCTGTGACGTGTGGCTGTACGTACTCTGTGACGTGTAGCTGTACGTACTCTGTGACGCGTGTAGCTATAGGTACTCTGTGACGTGTAGCGGTACGTACTCTGTGACGTGTAGCTGTACGTACTCTGTGACGCGTGTAGCTGTATGTACTCTGTGACGCGTGTAGCTGTACGTACTCTGTGACGCGTGTAGCTATATGTACTCTGTGACGTGTAGCGGTACGTACTCTGTGACGTGTGGCTGTACGTACTCTGTGACGCGTGTAGCTGTACGTACTCTGTGACGCGTGTAGCTATATGTACTCTGTGACGTGTAGCGGTACGTACTCTGTGACGTGTAGCGGTACGTACTCTGTGACGTGTAGCTGTACGTACTCTGTGACGTGTAGCGGTACGTACTCTGGGCATGCTGAGGACCAGGTGTCCCGTGGTTTGGGATCTCTGAGCTGTCGAGCTGTCGGGCTTCACTTCGGCCGGCAGGACCATCTGAAAGATCTGCAGAGTAAATTATTCATAACTTTAATTAGCGAGATTAATGCGCTGATCCGGCACAGTGTGTCAGATGACTTTAATCATTAGTGAGGTCTTTCTTTAGGAACACTTTCCAGAGAAGTCGTGCAGAGAGTGACCAGAATAGCTCCGACTGAGGAACGGTGGCCATCAATCACCGGAGCGGAGTCCTAACGATCCACGTGGTACGAATAATGTGCATTAAAAAGATTCATTTCATAATCTACTTTCATGTGATTGTGAGAGTGAATTTGGGGGAAACCGTGCTAACAGCAGGCCGAGGAGGAGGAGGAGGAGGAGGAGGAGGAAAGCTCCGTCTGTTCTGCTCTGCTGCCGTCAGATGAGACTTGATATACGGATGACCCCCCCCCCCCCCTCTAAATGACTTCATATTTAGGAGGAACTTTAAAGGCCTGAGTTGATGTATGACTTGATGTATGACCAATCAGGCTGACCCCCGGGCATAAAACAACCTGCTAACAGCCTGAAGTGGAGCCATTCAGGACTCCAGAAAACAGGTTAGACGTGTGAGGCCGATTCCCCTCCACACACTAGCTGTAAGAGGTGCATGTGATGAGGCTATAAACGCCCTCAGATGTGCACAACAGCTGTTCTGTTGGAGACAAAGATGAGACACAAACAGCACAAAAATGATTCAGGGCTTAACGAAACAAATGTGTGTTTATGTTTGCGTCTTTGTGCGTACACACACACACACACACACACACACACACACACACACACACACACACACACAGTGTTGTGGTGAATCTAACATCTAACGACATGCAGGACTGAGACTCCCTTCACAATAAAGCTCAGTCTGACTCATGCAGAGCGGGAAATGAACACCTGACAGCAAACAAACACTAACTGGACTTCTGCTGACGCTGAGTCGTTCCTCTTTTGACAGGAAACGAGTTCATCTTCAGCTCATCAATTCTTGGATTTATCAGATTAAGAAAAGAAACAGAGAGGCCCTCTCGCCCTGCTGGACAGCTCACATTTTGGGGTAAAATAAACCCAAATGACTTGGCAGCAGGTGTGATAAACTCCCTCCATGAACGTGTCAGAAACACGTTTGATGACTCAGCAGCTTCTCGCAGCCTTTTACTTGCTCTAAATCTGATGTCAGCAGTCTGTGGTTGAACTGGCAACCCTCCAGTTTCAATGTACGGGGACTAAGAGCCTGAGTCTGGAGCTCTGAGGAAATACACGTTACAATAAAATAAAAGTTATTCCATCTCCCTCCTCAGGCCGAGTTATTAGCAACGTGAAGATTTGAAGTTGTTTTGTCTTTGTGTTCCAGAATTTAAAGTTACAAACTATCAGAAATAAGAAGTTTAATCCTAAAAGGTTATAAACTCATCATTAGAATCTCCACAGCGTACCTTTCCTTTGACTTTGACTCTGGCGTACGTCGGCTGGACGTCCACGTCGATCAAGGAGGTGTCCATGTGTCTGAGAGGAGAGGAGGAGGAGGAGGAGGAGGAGGAGGAGGAGGTCAGTTTAAATAAAGAGAGAGAGGTGGAGTAGTGAAGTCTGCAGGGGTCAGCTGTGCAGCCTGGAGGTCACACATGTTCTACACCTCAACTTCTACCAGTACTTGTTTCAAACAACCAACACGATGGTTTCCAGGTTTCCAACTTGAGTTATTATCATCGATCATTTCGATCAAATGCACAAGAAACCAACATCGACATGCAGCTAAACAGAAACAACAAGCTATCAGCTGTTATGTAGAGCAAGCAGCAACATCTGACATGAACACAGCTGGATGAGCAGCAGGGCTTTAGATTGTAGTCGTATTAAACTAACCGTGTCTGATGAAGAGCAGAGATATGCTTAGAGACTATAACATAAAGCCTATTTGTGCTGTTATATAATATCAGTTGTTGAGAGTTTGGGTTCACAGTCTTCGTACCTGTACACTTCCAGGTTTAACACGATGGTGTTGTTGTCTTCATCTTCAGTGAGAGAGAAGTCCAGCCTGTAGACAGAGAGGAACAAACATCCATAATGAGGCTTTAAACACTGAGCTAACACAAGTAGCTCATCACAGTTGTGATGTTCTGACCGTTATCCTCCATCGTGCTGATGTGAAGAGATAAATCACATACAGGACACGTTCTCAGATCACAAGATGAAATGTGTTTTCAGGCCCCTGTGGCCTTGCTCTGGATATAAACCTGGGGGGGGGGGGGGTTATCATCACAGCCAATCACAAACGAAGGCCGCTAATAAAGCAATCAGCCGGGAACCTGGAAGCTGTTTTCCCGCCTCACTGTCTGAGTCGTTCCACCAGGACGGAGGTGATGGAGGTCTCAGGTATGAAGGACGGAGAGGAAACTGTTCTCTTCATTATTTTGTGTTTTTCACCAAAACAACACTGAAGCGTTGAAGTTGACAGAATGAGAAGCAATTATGTTGCTTTCTGCTGCTGCAGCCGAGTGGATTGTTTCCTTCAGTCAATCACAGCTGGTAGTACTGTTACTGCAGTACAAGTACTAATACCACAGAGTAAGCATACTGCAGTACAAGTACTAATACCACAGAGTAAACATACTGCAGTACAAGTACTAATACCACAGAGTAAGCATACTGCAGTACAAGTACTAATACCACAGGGTAAACATACTGCAGTACAAGTACTAATACCACAGGGTAAACATACTGCAGTACAAGTACTAATACCACAGGGTAAACATACTGCAGTACAAGTACTAATACCACAGGGTAAACATACTGCAGTACAAGTACTAATACCACAGAGTAAACATACTGCAGTACAAGTACTAATACCACAGGGTAAACATACTGCAGTACAAGTACTAATACCACAGGGTAAACATACTGCAGTACAAGTACTAATACCACAGGGTAAACATACTGCAGTACAAGTACTAATACCACAGAGTAAACATACTGCAGTACAAGTACTAATACCACAGAGTAAACATACTGCAGTACAAGTACTAATACCACAGGGTAAACATACTGCAGTACAAGTACTAATACCACAGGGTAAACATACTGCAGTACAAGTACTAATACCACAGGGTAAACATACTGCAGTACAAGTACTAATACCACAGGGTAAACATACTGCAGTACAAGTACTAATACCACAGAGTAAACATACTGCAGTACAAGTACTAATACCACAGAGTAAACATACTGCAGTACAAGTACTAATACCACAGGGTAAACATACTGCAGTACAAGTACTAATACCACAGAGTAAACATACTGCAGTACAAGTACTAATACCACAGAGTAAACATACTGCAGTACAAGTACTAATACCACAGGGTAAACATAGTGCAGTACAAGTACTAATACCACAGGGTAAACATACTGCAGTACAAGTACTAATACCACAGGGTAAACATACTGCAGTACAAGTACTAATACCACAGGGTAAACATACTGCAGTACAAGTACTAATACCACAGAGTAAACATACTGCAGTGCAAGTACTAATACCACAGAGTGAAAATACTCTTTTGATGTTGGTAAGTGAAAGTAGTCACAACAGATTGGAATGATGGCTTAATCTATAGAAGTGAAACTTTCCTTTAAAGAGGGTCATGTGATGTGTGATGTGTCATGTGTCATGTGTCATGTGTCATGTGTGATGTGTCATGTGTGATGTGTCATGTGTGATGTGTCATGTGTCATGTGTCATGTGTCATGTGTGATGTGTCATGTGTGATGTGTCATGTGTGATGTGTCATGTGTCATGTGTCATGTGTGATGTGTCATGTGTGATGTGTCATGTGTGATGTGTGATGTGTCATGTGTGATGTGTCATGTGTCATGTGTCATGTGTGATGTCATGTGTCATGTGTCATGTGTGATGTCATGTGTCATGTGTCATGTGTCATGTGTGATGTGTCATGTGTGATGTGTCATGTGTGATGTGTCATGTGTGATGTGTCATGTGTCATGTGTCATGTGTGATGTCATGTGTCATGTGTCATGTGTGATGTCATGTGTCATGTGTCATGTGTCATGTGTGATGTCATGTGTCATGTGTGATGTGTCATGTGTGATGTGTCATGTGTCATGTGTCATGTGTGATGTGTCATGTGTGATGTGTCATGTGTGATGTGTGATGTGTCATGTGTCATGTGTCATGTGTGATGTGTCATGTGTGATGTGTCATGTGTGATGTGTCATGTGTCATGTGTCATGTGTCATGTGTGATGTGTCATGTGTGATGTGTCATGTGTGATGTGTCATGTGTCATGTGTGATGTGTCATGTGTCATGTGTCATGTGTGATGTCATGTGTCATGTGTCATGTGTCATGTCATGTGTCATGTGTCATGTGTCATGTGTGATGTCATGTGTCATGTGTCATGTGTGATGTGTCATGTGTCATGTGTGATGTGTGACGTCAACAACATGCTCCATAGAACTACAGTCAGCCGTCCACCTCTACTACCGAGTCATCATCACTGTGAACTCTCCACATTCTGTTGACGACATAGTTGCTCATTGTTTGAATGTTTTAAAGCACATGTCACACGTTGCACCTTTAACGAACACGTCTCTGTGTTCTTACTTTGGCTCGTTGACGTTCAGGACTCGTCCTTCAGCAGTGATCAGCGTCCTCGGGGCCTTCGGCTTCTTCTCCTTCTCCCTGCAGGGAAACAGCAAAGCACAGACTGTAGTGAGAGAGAGAGAGTGTGTGTGTGTGTGTGTGTGTGTGTGTGTGTGTGTGTGTGTGTAGACAGGGTGGACTGACAGATGACAGTAGCAGAGTTATGAGGTTTTTGGGGTGAAGGAGAGAGCAACTTCTGCCTCCATAAATAGAGGGTTTCACTGTGGGACACACACACACACACACACACACACACACACACACACACACACACACACACACACACACACACACACACACAAAATGCTTTCACCCTTTTACAGTTTTAAACATTAAAAAGATCATGAAGAGAGAAAGTAAACCTGTAAACGCTCCACATGATGAGGAATAATGTCACAGCCGTCCTAGAGGAGAGTGACTGTGGTTCAGAGATTAAAGACGATGATTATGCTTTTCCTCTTTCCTATATATACATATTAGCTTTAGGCCCTCCGTCACCTAACGCTGTGTAGAAGATGATGACTGAATATTGAATGTTTCTGTCTTGAACAGTGTTAAAATGAGGAGGTGGGTTTGTGATAACAAGCTGCCGTGTTACGGTTTGGTTTGGCTAACTTGATAACTGAGACTTTGCTGTTTTTGGTCTCCTTCGGTCACCGAGACACATCCCAGCAAAAGATGATCAACGTATATTTGACTAATAGCTTTGTTACATGGAGGCCGATCTCTGTAACCAACAGTGCAGCTGGTCTCCAGCTAGACACCCGGGGCTTTATTTGGCTGCATTCTCTCTAGTGTCCAGCAGGGGGCGACTCCTCTGGTTGTATAGAAGTCTATGAGAAAATGACTCTACTTACCTCTTGATTTATTACCTCAGTAAACATTGTAAACATGAGTTTATGGTCTCAATCTCTAGTTTCAAGTCTTCTTCAATACAGCATGATGTTCATAATGTTCACGTCACTCCTCCTCAGTCCTAATATGGTCACTTCCTGTTCACTGGTTGCAAAAAAAAAACAAGATGGCGATGGCCAAATTACTGAACTCGAGGCTTCATAACATCAGTCCACAAACCAATGAGTGACGTCAGCATGACGACGTCCACTTCTTACATAGAGTCTACGGTTAATTCAGGAAGTGAATGCGTTCACTTGCTGCTATCTTAGATCGTTGACGGGCATCAATCTATTTTCTTCTCTTACTTGTTTTTATCTCGTCTTGCTGCTGGTCACTGGAAGCATCTTAAATCTTGAATAGATGATTTTTTTTAATCATCTGGTGACCCCTCAGATTTGGAGGGTAGTAGGTTCCAGAAACTGAATAATAAACTCTAGGATCACAACATTAAGTACTCATAAAAGTTCATCAACTCAGATTTAGTGTATTGTCCTCCCAACCAGCTCCTCTAAAGACAAATGATAACAGTCTTCTCTTCAGTCACTCCGTTATGAAAGCAGGCCGTGTGACAGAAGCAGCGGCAGGTGAACGCTTCACCTCCGTCCTTCTATTAAGCCCACTGAGCAGCAGACGGAGGAGTCGACGGGCGAAGAGCGGCGAGTGTTTAAGCGCTCTGCGGAGGGTCGGCCATGTTGGAAGAGCCTTCGATCTGCCGAGGATGTTCAGTCCATGTTTTTGTTGGAGCAGAGGGACCTGTGATGAGTCCAAGTGGTGCTGTGGAGCCGAGTGGTCACTTCCTGGTTTCATAGGTCCATCAAACAGACAGACAGGCCGGCAGGGCGACAGTGTCTTCCTTAAGACGTTATCTTCCGTTTCTTTGTTTTCCCGGCTGCACCGAAAACTAAATCAGGACCCAAAAAACGTTGGATTTTCCTGCTGAGTTTCACTTTTCATGCAAACAAACAAACAAATCTATTGAAGAGGAACCATGAATAGAGGCGAATCACCTTTTAGTTCATCAAAATATTTTATATTTTCCCCGGATACAATTCAAGGTTTATTACAACTTTTGGTCTTATTCTGAAGTATCTCTGTGATTACTTATATCAGTATATTGGATATCAGTATATCATTTGGAACATGGAAGGATCTCCAGACGACTGACAAAATAAAGGGTTTAATGACGATTAAAATGATGAGAAGTATATTTGCTGAACACATATGGCAGATTTTGGAGTGACGCGTTAGACAGCGCTCTCCATCATCATCATCATCATCATCATCATCAAAACAACAAAAGAGGGAATATCTCTATACCGTCAATCTGCACAGAATTTAACACAAGAAGCAATGAAGCTTCTCTCTTTTATCAGCCGGTTGGATTTAATGGCCATCGTCACGGAGTCCAATTCTAACAAATAGAATTGCGATGGCTGATAGTTTGAGGTCATTTCCCAGATGTGTGATTTCATTTTGTGGAACACATGTGAAGCCTGTCAGCCATTGTGTGTGTGTGTGTGTGTGTGTGTGTGTGTGTGTGTCCGTGTGTGTGTCCGTGTGTGTGTGTGTGTGTTGGGGTGAGACAGAGGGCAAGTATCCACTTTGAAATATCAAACCACAAGGATCACCTCCATCGCTCTGCCTCCCGGTTCAAATAGCACAACACTGTTGACTCTTGAAGGTCAGTAGTGCGGCTCTCTGCTCCATAAACCCTCTTCTGTAACTCCTCTTTCCTCTTTCTCTCACAGTGTGACAGGGCGTCTATCAAACAGCTGAGTCACGGAGACATCAGTGGTGACAGCCTCGCTGCTGGTTTGAGTCCAGAGCTGAGGACGATCTGTTCAGACGGCTTTGAGGAGTCTAATCCTGCAGGACTACGATCACCAGAGAGAAGGACTGTCAGGGTGCAGAGAGACCCGTCTGCAGAGCCTCTGTTTGGTGTTTGGTGGTGATAAACATTAGGACCGAGCTCAGACCGGGTTTGACCCAGACTCAGCTTTTGCTGCAATGCAACGTGACTTAATCCTGCAAGAATCCACGTGCATGAAAGCACACGTTTCTGTAACGTGAACGCTGTGTTTCTCCTGTTAACATCACGATGTTGCAACAAAGGATAAAATGGATGCTTTCTATAGCTGTAAGATCCCGTCTGTGAGTTAAAGGAAACGTGTAGTTTTCTGGTGTCTGATAAACCTTTAAATGCACAAAGAATCTGTTGAGCCTCAGACTGGACTGAAGGTGTTTCAGGTTTGGATTACATGATAACGTCGTGTACTAGCGGTGCGGCGTATGAAACGCTTTCACACACAAGAAGTTGATTAACTTAAAAGTGCAACTGTGGAACGGTAAAATATAATTTGTTTATGTAAGAATCGTATTACTATAGATTAGTGCTGAAACAGTTCATAGATTATCTTTTCTGGTTCATCATGAGTCACGTTCGGCTAACTGTTGTTTAGCGAGCTAGCTAGCTCAAGCTTCTCTCCCACAGACTGTTAGAAGAAGTGGACGTCGTCGTCGTGACGTCACTCGTTGGTTTGTGGACTGATGTTATGAAGCCTCCAGTTCTGAGATTTGGCCGTCGCCATCTTGTTTTTTTTGCAACCAGTGAACAGGAAGTGACCATATCTGGACTGAGGAGGAGTGACGTAGAGACGCCGTATACGTCTCTGGTAGAGACCTGTCAATCACCGTGTAGCCCCGCCCTAAAGCATCCCCTGCTTTATGGTCTGTTTGACTCTAAATGGACCATAATGTACTAAATGAACATCATGCTGTATTGAAGAAGACTTGAAACTAGAGATTGAGACCATAAACTCATGTTTACAATGTTTACTGAGGTAATAAATCAAGAGAGAAGTAGAGTCATTTTCTCATAGACTTCTATACAACCAGAGGAGTCGCCCCCTGGTGGACACTAGAGAGAATGCAGCTTTAACACACGAAGCTTTGACTTCACTTTAAAAACATTCAACAACACACCACACGTTATCTCCCGTCATCGTTAACCTCCACCCGTCACATATCGTGGAGCAGCCATTAACACACAGAGGCGTCTCCCGGCTGACCTCATCACAGGATCCACCTCCAGAGCAGGAATAAAAATCATCTGTCTGACAATCCAGTGATGCACGACTGCATGCATCAAGTCAGCAGCGCTCTGACAGGCCGGGTGCAGGCAGACGATAAAAACGGCAGCACCACATCACCCGGGTTCTGTGCTTGGACAGCGTGCAGGCCTGGATGTTTCTGTACTGTGGATTAGGAAGCGGACTGTCACCGCTTAGCGTTCACATTGTGTTTCTTCAAAGACCCAGCGGTGACATCTGACTTCTTATCAACACAATGGAGGTTTATTTTGCTCCTTAGTGAGTTTTTTTCTGCAGTTCCATTTAAAGTCAGGTCGCCGGATGAATAAAATAAGAAACAGACATTGGATGAAGTATTGTCACCGTGTACATTTACTAAAGTACTATTTATTTTACTCTACAAGTGTTTGCAACGGCGGTTCCCATGAATTTCACTTAATTTCTGTCTTTATTTGTTGTTTTTTCCGTGTTCATCACTAACGACATGAGACAGAATACATTCATGAACATGTGAAAAGGAAGCGTGAGGATTAACAGCAGTCGTCCAACCAGACAGACCTGCCGGACCAAACGTCACCAAACCGCCCCAGAGAGGAGAGGGAGGAGAGCCCAGATGGATGCTAAGCTAACCCAGCTAGGACCTGAGGCTACTCCACTACCCAGCATGCTCCAGGCTGTCTGATGCTCAGTACATGCTCCACCGTTGCCACAGCAGAGATGTTGGATGTTGGTATCGGTGCCCTTGGACAAAGTCAGAACCGACCCTGAAGTCTCAGAGGAGCTGGACGAGTGCTGGAGGCTTCATGGGTTTATTGCTCCACAGATGTTTCACACGTCAGGTTTATTTCTCTGGTCTTTTATCACCGTTACAGTCCCGGCTTCAACTACAAAGGCTGGCCACTAAATCAAGAGTGATACTCACAGAACCTCAGACCAATTAAAAAACAGCAACTTCTTTTTCAACGACAACAACTGCAAACAACAAAAAAGTTAAGGTGAAAAAAGACAGAAGCCATCAGAGAGATCCGTCCAGCACACCGAAAGACAATCATTCAGGATCGTCGGCCTCCTCCAGCTCACCAACTGATCCATTCGTCACAAACGTAGAATCAAAACTAAATCCTCTCTGACCCTCTGAACCTGCTCACGTCTCCTCTCTCAGAACAGTTTGTTCTGAGCCTGAAAACTTCTCATTAACCCGACAGATGAACCCGGACTGAACGTCCCGTCGTCTGTTCCTGCTGACTGTCCTGTAGAGATGTCACACCGGCAGCCTCCGGTGAAGCCAAAGCTTCATGTGTTAAAGCTGCATTCTCTCTAGTGTCCACCAGGGGGCGACTCCTCTGGTTGTATAGAAGTCTATGAGAAAATGACTCTACTTCTCTCTTGATTTATTACCTCAGTAAACATTGTAAACATGAGTTTATGGTCTCAATCTCTAGTTTCAAGTCTTCTTCAATACAGCATGATGTTCATTTAGTACATTATGGTCCATTTAGAGTCAACCAGACCATAAAGCAGGGGATGCTTTAGGGCGGGGCTACACAGTGATTGACAGGTCTCTACCAGAGACGTATACTGCGTCTCTACGTCACTCCTCCTCAGTCCAGATATGGACTGATCCTGTTGAAACTGATCCTGAGTCAGTGTGGGAGGCCGCCTCAGGGGGACGATTGGCTGGTGTTGTAGCGACACCAAGTGGCCAACATAGGGAACTACAACACTCCACTTCAGTCTGATAGATTGAGAAACAGTTTGTGTGTCTTATTGGTTGTAGCTGAGGCATTTCTGTTTCAGGAAGTAGAGTTTTATATATAAATATTAAAGACTTTTCTCTCCACACGCAGTATTTTAATGTGATTTCGGAGCTACGGTGAGAGGATGAACTCTGAGCAGCTCTAATGAGACCAAACTGAGTTTAAAAACACTTACTTCTCCTTCGTCTTCTTCTTCTCCTCCAGGTGGCGGTGAGCCTCCAGACGAGACTCGGGCGTGAACGAACACGGCGTGTGCCAGAACTCCTGCTCCCGCCGCTCCTCGTCCAGGTTCTCCTCCACCTCCCGGTTCTCCTGGTTCTCCAGGTTCTCCACCAACGCTGGGCTGCAGAGACGGAGATCCATCAGTAACGATTTAACTCTCATCTTTATCAGGTCAGTGTGGTTTATTTTAACTCCTTATGGGGCAGCTGAATACATTAAGATAAAAATACAAACATTACACCAATATTTCCATTTCTGAGACTTTTCCTGATGTTTTTACTTTTCACTTAAAGACTCACCAAAGAAAAGTAGTTATTTTAGTTCAATGCCAACAATCTTTGATTTAACTGAGTTTTAGAGACCTGACTTTACCTCAACAAGACTCTTTCCTCTTTCCTCCCTCTGTCTGTCCTCTTGGTGTTTTTTTTTTTTTTGGGGGGGGGGGGGGGGTTATCTTTTAGGATTTATTTCTATATAACTTTCTCTTTTCAACTGATCTCAAAGTGTATTAACGGCCAAACTGGATGTGAGTGACAACGTGAGAGGTTTCCACCGACAGAGACAATAACTTTTCTTTATCATCATTAGTTCTTTTACTTTTTGGGGGTTTTTTGTTGCAAAAATTTTTTCACTTTCCAAAATGATCAACTCAAACATATTACTTGTACTTGTAATGATGTGTGTGAGCCGTCAGTAGGCTGCCATCTGTCTGTGACTTCCGCTGTGCAAAGGATTGTGGGTCAGAAGAGCTGATGCAGTAGAACATCCTGGTACTTACTATACTATGTATTAAAACGTACTAAATAAATAGTATGGTAGTGTGGAACGCACCCTGAGACTTTAAGTAGTGCGGGTCATGACCCCCCAAAAAACCGTCATCCTACATTTCCCAGAATGCAACAGGATAGCGTCTCTCTTTTGCGACGCTTGTACTCACGCGGCCGTGTTGATGTCAGTGTACCAGCGGCCGTCGAAGCCTGGCTTCCTCTCCTCGTCTCCTTTCTCCCTCAGCGCCTCCTCTTTTTCCGTGCCTCTCCTCTTCAGGTACTCCTCCTCCTGCTCCCACACTCGCCTCCTCGCCTCCTCAAGGCCCCGAGAGGCTCGAATCCTCTCCGACCGGCTGATCTCCGTCCCGTCCAGCCACTGAGGACAGAGACAAAAAACATAAAATGTGATCCAGGTTGTAATAAAACCAATTATCCTTTTCTCCTCTTCCTCATCATCTTCAACACTTTTAAACAACTGTATCTGTAGATGAACGTCCAGCAGCCTGTTCTGTCTCTACCTTGTGAATCTCAAGCACTTTGTCTTCGTGGATTCTTCCAGTCTAAACTCAGGTGGTTTAGTTAAACTTACCTTGAGCTGAGGCAGAGCAGCCACCACGTACTGCCGGTAGCCCTCGAACTGAGCGCAGGGGTTCCCCACCAGGAAGAGCTCCGTGAGGTGGACGTTGTGCTGCAGAGACTCAACGCTGCTCAGAAGGCCCACGAAGTTCACCGTCAGGTCCAGTTTCTGGAGGCTCTCACATCCTGAAGACAGGACGCAGGACGCAGGACACACACACACACACACACACACACACACACACACACACACACACACCTCAGTGAATAGTTAGTTGCAGCCCTGGTTGGAACCCTCTAGCCAAAACATACCTTCAAGGTTTTCAATGACTTCAATGTTGTTCAAGGCCAGATTCAAATACTGCAGCTTCTTCAGGCGGCCGACATTCTCTGGATGAACCGATGAGATGAAGAAGAGATGAAACAGATGATTAGAATGTGTCAGTCTGTATTGAAGCGGGGGATTGTAGTCGTACGCTTTGCGGTTCTGACGGCGGTTCCCCCACCGATCCTTGGTATGAGGTTGCTCTGCAGGTAGAGGATCCTCAGCTCTCTGCACCACCTGTCCAGGTGCTCCATCCTCTCGATGTCCTGCTGGTGTAGAGAAACCTCCTCCAGGGAGAAGATCTCACACTCGTTGTGCTCGGCCCGCCGGCGGACCATGTCCTCTGTGACTGGCACAAACATTGACACAAACATTCAGAAATAAGTGAGAAGAAGATATTAAATACGCATGAAACCATGAGGAGGGTCACTCTGTTTCTAATCCACCCAATGCACGGTCACTTAACTGTTATTGTTCTTATCCTAAAATCATATTTATACAAGTCTATATGTTTTGTTATATCGTGTCTGAAGGACATTTTAAAGTCTTTATTTATTCAACTTAAATCACTTTCATTGTTAACAGCTGCTGTATGAATACAACTTGACTTTAATTTAGTCTAACAACGTTATCTAACTATAAATTATGAACATTATTGACGGTTGAAAACGGGAAAATGCTTCTTATGTTATTAATAATAGTAGTTACGTCACCACTAACTAGACCTACTAACTAATATTATTCAGCAAATATAAAGTTAAAGGTATAATTTAAACATTACGGTGGTTAACTTCAGTATAAAAGCAGAGTAACGATGTTTATTAAACTCACTGAAGACCATCTTCTTCTTCTTCTTCTTCTTCTGTTGTTAAAAGCGTTACTGTAGAAACCGACCTGGTGCTGCCTTCACGGACTGTGGTAAATAGTTTAACTACAAGTTAGTTCAACTTTTTCTCAAATTTAGTATTTCCCCACAACTTGAAAGTAGCGTTTGGTGTGTTTTAACTACACTACAGAATATATTATCAGTTGTAATGAGTCACGTTTTACCAACTGATCATATATAATATGCAAAATATGCAATTATCTATAGATATCAAATAAATACAGTGGAGCAAATAAATACAATTAAATATAATAATATTAAATCTAACTAAACAGTAGTGCAAAGATTTAACCAATCAACAAACAAACAACAGAGTAAACATAACATAACATAAAATGTGTTACCTTTATGTGGTTTAACAGAAATGGAATCTATAGTTTACGAGGCGCACT
The DNA here is from genome assembly GCF_050575085.1 of Anarhichas minor. Lineage (NCBI taxonomy): Eukaryota > Metazoa > Chordata > Actinopteri > Perciformes > Anarhichadidae > Anarhichas > Anarhichas minor. Next base: position 897,365 of record NW_027466470.1, on the reverse strand, counting down.
CGAAGGCAGCACCCCGGTGATCCTCTCTGAAGCTTTTATTTTGAAAGTGGCATTGCGGAAGTTGTTCCGTTAACGCACTTTTAGAGGAGACAGAAGAAGATGACGGTCTACAAGGCGCTCCACTGTCAGTTAACGTCCATCATGGAGGCGCTGACCGGCGCCGCGGTGTCGGAGATCTGCGAGCTGGTGGACGAAGGCTACGCGGTGTTGAGGCTCGAGATCAGCCGGAGCCACAAGGAGAACCAGGACCTGAGGAGGAAGCTGGAGCTGATGGAGACCGTCGTCGACCACCGGGACCACCACCGGGGGAACGTCGGGAGGTTGGGTTACGGAGGGCTGGACGACGAGGGGAGCTTTGTGGACTTAACTCCCGGTGGGTTTTAGGGTCCTTTTTTAGTTTGTTTACCCCACAAACACTCAAGTGTGTCCGGCATTTACATTTCGGTGACACCGAGGATGGTGCGTTGAATGACAACAGACCAACATCCGTCATTGAACGCACCACCGTTTTAAACGAACTATTCTTAAATTGTTACTTCACTGAACCAAGTTCCGAGATATAAACTCGTATTTATAAGCGTCACATTGCTCACACACAGTAAGTACAGTATGTGTATAATTACTGTATAATAAGTAACATGTGTACTTATACACAGCAGTGAGATTACTCTTCTTCAATCAACATGAAATAAATCAATATTAACGTTGTTTCCATGCAGAGCGTTCCTCAGCAGCAGCGGGGCCCAAACAGATGAAAGTAAATCTCAGAAGAAGTGGACGAGTCCCCGGGTCAGAGGTCACGACTGAGCGCACCTCAACCACACAGGTTGGTTCTCTCAAACATCTCGTCTGCTGCAACAGTTAGTCACGTTCTCTCTGTCCGGGGAAGGGTTACTGAACGAGACCACCAGGCTCAGGGGCCAAAGGGTCAGAGACCCCCTGAACAACACCGACAAGATGTCACTCAAACAGACTCAAACAGACCCGAACCGACTAGCAAGAGACTCAAGATGAACACAACGAGACACAGAGTACAACGCAACTACAAAGAGATGCAAAACAGCTTACAACATCACAAGGGGCAAAAACAACCACACAAAATGACCTCAAAGAGACACACAACAACTACAAGAGACACACATTGACTACAAAGAGACACAGTTGGTTATTTTGTTTAATCTTTGAAAGTTTAGTTAATTGTGTGACTGAGGAGAAGTCAACAGTAATTAGCATTTGATGAACGAACATATAAAAGAGTTCAGTGTCAATAAAACTAGGATGATATAAATATGATGATGTTAGTCAGTGTGACCTGGAGTCCTACATGGAGCTGTTCTTATGGATGAACAGGACATTTATTCTTGTATTATTGTGTTCCTGCTGGTTTAAACGCATCACTGCAGCCTTCAGTCAGTGTGGAGCTTCGTGGTGGAGTTTGGTGCATGAATGTTACTCTTAAGTGACGTTGTGCTGTAACGTCTGTAATCGTCTATAAGAGCACATTTAAAGCCAGTTAATTCCGTTCTTTTCTACTTTCAGGATTCTTCAGCAGCAGCAGAGGAGCTGAAGGACCAGGATGTAGTTCTGATAAAGGAGGAGTCGGAGAAAGAGGAGGTGAACGAGGAGGAGCTGCTGCTCAACGAGGACGGTGAGAGAGGAGCGACTGTAAAGTTAACGTTTATTTATGAACCGGCTACGATGTGAAGACAATGTCTTGTTTTTATACTTTATTGTTTTGTTTTATGTCTGTTTAGTTTGTTTAGAACTTGTTTGCTCTTCAATTAAACTCTTTTATTCCGCCGTCGTGGTCAAAACCTCGATAGTAAATATTCCGGTTATAATAAAGGTTTGAATAAATACGTTGAAAATGTAGCCGTCAGCTTTGTTCAAACACTCAAGAAAGTGACCGTTCGTCCTCTTTTATAAAGCAGAAGCAAGAAGGAGAAACGCCTCACACAGAGGGAGGAGTTAAGCCACAAAACAAGGAAACACATTTCAGTCTTAAAGTAGCACTTCATCTTTTATTTATGTGTTTCAGTCTATAATAAGAACATGCACCGCAGTTGCAATAGCAACTACTGTCCACCAGGGGGCGACTCCTCTGGTTGTATAGAAGTCTATGAGAAAATGACTCTACTTCTCTCTTGATTTATTACCTCAGTAAACATTGTAAACATGAGTTTATGGTCTCAATCTCTAGTTTCAAGTCTTCTTCAATACAGCATGATGTTCATTTAGTACATTATGGTCCATTTAGAGTCAAACAGACCATAAAGCAGGGGATGCTTTAGGGCGGGGCTACACAGTGATTGACAGGTCTCTACCAGAGACGTATACGGCGTCTCTACGTCACTCCTCCTCAGTCCAGATATGGTCACTTCCTGTTCACTGGTTGCAAAAAACCAAGATGGCGACGGCCAAATCGCCACGTGAGGCTTAGTTGGTTTCTATGTGAAAACAGACACTTTGACAGAATGTTTGTCTCACTGCTGTTTGTGTTTGTTTGTGTGTTTTTGTTTTTGTTTCTGAAGGAACGGAGGTGCAGCTGTCGGACACCGACGACAGTGAAGAAGGACCCTCTGGGATGATGGTCCACTCCGCAGCGGCCACCCTGAGGCTGTGGGACCAGAACAGCGACGGGCCGTCGGAGCACCGGGGGGCCCACAGTGCACCGGGGTCTCCGGGCCCCGTGGGCGCCGCCGAGAGCCTCTCTTCCGACGTGGCGTTCGACCTGGCCTCGGAGTCGGACTGCGAGACTCCGTCTGCGGTCCGGACGAGGAGGCCCTTCCCGTCTGGGTCCGGGGGAAGCCCCGCCTCCGAGCTCAAACGGGGCGCGACCCTGATCAGCTCCCTCCCCTACGACACAGACCTGGATCTGTGCTCCTCGTGGACCAATCAGGGCCCGCTGGGCATGGCGCCCGTCCACCACCGGTCGACGCTGCTGGACAATGTGTCGGACCTGAACGTCGCCGGTTTCCCCGTGGCGTTTGGCCTCGGCGTCTCCCAGCTGGACCCGCTGGAGCTGAACCGCTTCTGCAAGGACGGCAGGCGCTTCATCTGCAGCTACTGCGGGAAGTGCTTCACGTCGTCCCGCAGCCTGGAGACGCACCTACGCGTTCACACGGGCGAGCGGCCGTACAGCTGCGCCCAGTGCGGCAAGCGCTTCACGCAGTCGGGACACCTGAAGACGCACCAGAGCGTCCACACCGGGGAGCGGCCGTTCGCCTGCCAGCACTGCGGGAAGAGGTTCGCCGGGAAGCAGAACCTGAGGATCCATCAGCAGAAGCACCACGCGGCAGAGCCCAACACTGTGGTGTGACCCGCTGTAATATATATACACACACACGGTACTGTAAAGAATCCACACTGCGACAGACCAGAACCTCACTGCTGTTACTCAACTAATCCTTTAAATGGATCTTTTTTTGAAGTGGAAGGCCTTTTAAAGAACTCAAATAGGTTTGACTGTTGTAACCGTCTGAACTTTGGTAGAAACCTGAGACGACGCTCGATGGGACGACCACGTGATCCAGGTTCTAGTTCTTACCTCAAACAGAGCGACTGCACAATGAAGTGAGTTCCTGTAGAGAACCGACCGCCTGTAAGAAGCATGTGAATGTTTTATTTGGTTGGTTGTAAATCTGGAATTAAAAGCGTGCGATGATGGATGAACGGTTTGCTTCATTCGTGTGTGTGTGTGTGTGTGTGTGTGTGTGTGAGAGAGAGAGAGAGAGAGAGACTTGTTTCATCTCAAATATGAAGAATTGCTGTTTTTCTATCTTTGTAAACTGAATCTTTTTAGACTTTTTGGACTGTTGGTCGGATATTTCTGGGACTTTGTGTCTTTATTCGTAGAACATTCACATTCAAATCAACGTAGCAGGATGGTCAGAGTGGCGGCCATTTTTTTATCTGTACCGTTGCCATTGCGACCGCTGTAGCGGGCTAACTTCCATATAAACTCAGCAGACTTACGGCCTCACTGCGACCAAAACGAGCAGTAGAGTTGTAACGTTATGAAGCGTAGAGATTAAATCTGTAAAGTGTATCAACCTAAATGCTTCAGCCACTCTCTTCAGGATCGTTGCTATCAACAGATGAGTGGCAACTTTGTTCGGCTCATTTTCTGTAACCAGTGAAGCATTAAAGCATGGTGGAGTTAGCAAGCTAGCTAGTGTACCGTTGGTGTGTTAGCTAGCTTGCTAACTCCACCATGCTTTAATGCTTCACTGGTTACAGAAAATGAGCCGAACAGCCAATTGTGACCCGCTGATAAAAAAAAGTGAATATTTTCTGTGTGAATTATAAAGAAAACCTGAAATGTAAATGCTGGTATGGGCCTTAAACATCCAGTACTATTCATCACTCACTGAGGCTGCGTGAGTCCTGTGTGTCACTAAACAAGAGAATCACAGACGAAGGCCTTTCACACAATAGAAGCTCAGAGAAACACCAGCCGACTGGTCTCTCTGGTCCCACTAACAAATACACTCACACACTGAGAACAGAGACTGTTCACTGTTCATTCAGCAGAAAAACACCGTGTACACAAAGGACTTACAACACACACACATTCAAATATACAAAGTCTTCACTCAAATCAAGAAGTTATTCATATTTGCCGCCTGCTGAAATGTTCAATGTGAAAGACATAACAAAAGAAATACTAAACTCGTGTATTTTAATGTATCACTCACTTCAATGTATCATAAATATATAATGTATATTTTAATCCTATCACTGCCAGCCTGAGGGTCTAAACATTACATGGTAAAGAAAGTAATTGTTTATTTGCCTTCTTATATTTTTTATTTATTTAGTCGTATTTTCTTTGTATGAATTTATTTTTAAACACTTATTCTTTTTACGTATTTATAGTAATTTGTTATTTTTTAAATCCATTTCTTAATTAAACTTTTTTTTATTCTGTCTTTTTAACATATTAATTTATTATTTTTCTACTTTTATTATATTTATGTAGGTTCTTTTTCCCCGATCCCAAAGGAAATTATTGTGCCAGAGTTTCAATAAATATTACAATAAAAGAACATAAAAAAAACAATAGAATAAAAATATACACATATATGAACAATAGAATAACAAGTATTAAGTGTAAATAAATAATACTAACACCAGTGCAAAATAGAATACAACAGCAATAAGTTAAGTAAAAATAAAAATTGCTCCAATACAACAGATCATGCTTTAATCATGAAGATAATTTATTTTTGTGCATTTATATTACAGAAAATATATTTCATGTTGGTCACGACAACAACAACAGGCTCTTATTCTGAAGTCGGAAGTGTTATACCGGAAGTGCGAGTGAAAAGGAAGTAGTAGAAAAAAGAAAAGAAAACGTTGGTCGTCTTTGTAACGAGCGACGGGAGCAGAACTTTAACATCTTAACGGGTCTATAGTCGGCGGCTCCGGTACCGACCTCATTTCAGAGCCTCCTCGGAGCTCCGTGTTGCCCGTTAAGAGGGGTCCTCGGTCCTCGGGTCCGGTTGTCATGGCCGTCCTAAGCAGCAGAGCTCTTCACGAGCAGCTCTCCATCATCATGGGCGCCCTCACCAAGGCGGCGGTGGCGGAGATCTGCGAGGTGCTGGACGAAGGTTACGCGGTGCTGCAGATGGAGATCAGCCGGAGCCACAAGGAGAACGAGGACCTGAGGAAGAAGCTGCACCTCATCGAGTCCATCGTGGTCCGGGGGAGCCTCGGCGGGGTAAAGGCGGCGGTGGAACCGGAGCTCGTACCTGTCGCGGAGGGCGAACAGCGAACACCGCAGCAGCACCGGGACAGTGACGGAGGAGACACCGCTGATTCTACCGGAGGAGTCGTTGTGGTGGTGCGGGAGGAGGTAACGTAAACCTCTTTTATCTTTACCCCCGTTAACATTTCTTGTTAGATTACTTTAACCAGAAGTCCTCTAAATATGGAAGCTCATTTCTGACAGTTAAAGAAAAACAATAAGATGAAAACTGCATAAAGGCTCGTTATTGAAATAAGAGCCCCGGTCCGGTTTTCAAAATAATGACGAGGTATCACAAAATAATGAGAAGCTTTCTCAGAAATATTGAATTGTGAAAGTTTGATTATTTTTAGTGAGTAAGTTATTATTTTAAAACTTTACAATAAACTGGTAAATGAAAAAGAAAGAAGCCTATCACAAATATAAAATGAAACCCAAAATATAATATTTACAATCACGTAAGACAAAGAGCAGCAAACCCTTTAACTTCTGTCTTGATAATATTTCAGATTTATTTTTAAAGTAGAATTAGGTCACTTCATATTGTGTCATTATGCTTTAAATATATACTTTAAATACTGTAGTTATATTTAGTCCCATATAATCTCCAGATGTGGATCCCTTATCTTGAGCTGAAAGTCGGATATTCCTGATGTTAATTATCTTATTTTGAAAAACCCAAAGGTAGTTTTTTTTTTCCTTTTTGATAATATGATAATTAAAGTGAGATAATGGGATTAAAACAACAACAACTGTCAAGTTTCCAGACAAAATCACAGATGTGGAAATTCATCTCAGAGGTCTTATTATTTATGAATTATTATTAAAGAGGAGTCAGCCAATCAGGACTCAGGGGACATGTTATCTTGACGAGTTTGCATGTTATCGACTTTATCTCAGTTTCACAGATGTAAAATGCATATACTTCGAGCGTTATTTGTTATTTGTAGTTCATTAACTGAAGATTATGATTAATTGAACGCGAGTATTGTTACTCAAAGTCTCTCGTTACATCGTTTCCAGCTTCCAGACGTGGTGTTGATCAAAGACGAAGACTCCGACAGTAACGACACCTTTGAAGAAGGTGAGTGTTTAACGACACAAGAGTTTCTCAACCTCTGGGTCGGGGGCCCAAAGTGGGGTCACCGGATGTGTCGTAGTTGGGTCGAGGACATGTTCCTGAATGGCATGATTGTGATGACTTTCAATTCAATCAACTCGCTGCCGGTACGATTTGATTGATTGAGTGATAGATATTAAACGACACAAAAATGTGACAGCTGAGTACGTCACATTTGTGTCATTTGTGTCGTTTAATATCCGTGTTTATCGATATTCAACGTTGCTTCAGGTTGTCCTCCAGCGTTCGTAGCTAAACCTACGAAAAATACTAAATTATTTTGTTTGTTATCTATGTAAACATGAACGAGGAAGAGGAAGTATGAAGATCTTTTTCTAAACCTAACTAAGTAGTTTCCTGGAAATTGAAACGTGTTGCTGGACTTCTTTTGGAAAAAGCAAAAAAAGACAATGGAGTAACTTCCCGTCGGATGTCATAAGAGATGTTCTGTTGATTAGTTAGTGTCATTGTTTGATTTTGGTTTCTATAAGTGTTGTTTTTACAGTCCTGCATTTGAAACAGGACTCTTTTTGTAAAGCAGTAGAAATAGATTTTTCAGCGTTTCTTCTTTTCTTCCAGATAACAAACCGGCGGCTGCAGCCAGAGAGATCGTCACGTCGACGCCCGTCAGCCGGAGCACCAAGAGACGCTGGCCGGGAGGCGAAGACGCCGACAGGAAGTCGTCCTCCGAGCCGCTCGCCGAGAAGAAGACCGTGACCGTCTACAGTCTGGACTCTCCTCGCAGCGAGCCGGGCTTCTCCGTACAGCTCGGCGGCAACGACGACAACATGGAGGCCGGCGAGTCGGTGTGTTCCTACTCCTCACACGTGGACCCGGACGTCCAGCTGGTCCACCAGGACTGCTCGCTGGTCCCCCCGAGCTCCAACAGACAGACGTATTTCGGTAACGGCTCTCTGACCGAGTCCCCCACAAACAGAGAGCTGGATCTCAGCCTCACGTGGACCAAACAGTCGAAAGGCCACGTGACCTTTTCTCAGTTTCACCAAAGCGAGAACCTGGACAGCGACGCCTTCGGGCTCAAGATGGTCAGCGTCACGGGCTCGATCTCCACGGACTGCCAGCTGTCGGAGAGCAGCAGCTCCGCGTTGGAGTACGACGACGACGGGATGACCTTTGGCCACTACGGCGACGGGCAGCCGGGCGCCCGAGGGCGGCGCTTCGTGTGCGCCGTGTGCTCCAAGACGTACGCCACGAGCCAGAACCTGGAGGTGCACATGCGCATCCACACCGGCGAGAGGCCGTTCTGCTGCAGCCAGTGCGGCAAGAAGTTCACCCAGTCGGCTCACCTGAAGTCGCACCTGAGCGTCCACTCCGGAGAGCGGCCGTACGCCTGCACGCTGTGCTGCAGGAGCTTCATCGTCAAATACAGCCTCAAGCTACACATGAAGAAGTGTCACGACACCATCTTGAGTGACTGAACGCTCTGTAGATATCACGCTTTAAAACGGTTTTAACATATTTATAGAGGTATTTAAAGTGTGTTATACTTTGAGCTGGAGATGCTACGTATGCATCCGCCTTTAATCAGACATTTAAGTTGTTTTTTCAAGCAAAAAATCCAAACATGATTCTTTTAGCTTCTGACATTTGATGACTTGCTGTGAACTGATGTTTGGTGTGTCGATCGAACACAACAAGACATTTAAGGACGTCACCTCGGGCGTGGGGACATTTTTAAGTATTTTAATTCTTAGAAATCCAAATAATGAAATGGAATCTAATTTATCCAACAACAGGTTTCCTGATTCTGGAATAAAATCATTTCTATTGCGCTCAGTCTGCTGTTAATACGTCTTCAGTGTGAAAAGCACAAACACTGTATGAGTCACGTGTCTTTATTGGTTAATAAAACTAATCATGAAACTGTTTGGTATCAGTTATTGGTTGTAAAACATGTATTTAGTTATTTAATCCCAAAGGTAAAAGTGCTACAGCTGATCTCTATCCTAACTATTAAATGGTATTTTCTACCAAAAGAGAAATCAAGAGGTTGTTTACATGAAGTGTCCTGTTAACAGCATCAGTTTAAAGATATAGATATGTATCTGTGTGCATCTTTTAAGTTACGCTTCCTCTCTGATCATTCGGTTTGATTCTCATTGTTCAAAATGATGAAAAACAACAAATGGTCACACGGTTAAAACAGGGAGCATCATACATGCATACTAATGAGGTGGGTCTGCCATAGTTTAAATACTTTAACGGGCTGGCTGCAGACAGCATGTCCAACTGGGTCGGTTTGGATTAAGGTCAGAGGTCAGGCCTTGGATGTAGTACTGAACAGACTTAAGGGGCTCTGGCTCAGGGGCCCAACGGTTTAGAGGGGCCTCTGTTTGAGGGGTGTAGTGGCCATTTGTCGACTTAATCAAACTTAAACAAACAATAATCAAACGCCACTGATGCACCGTGGTCGGTATTTTTACGCAGCCAGAAGAGAGTGGATTGTCCATGCAGGATTCCGATTTTCGTTTTTATTAAATAAAGCAAACAAAACAAGCAAACAAACGAACTAACAAAACTCCTGTCGTGCTGTCTCTCCTGTGATGTGATATGCTGGTAAAAACTATACGCCCACCCCGGTGCATGCTGGTCCTATCCTTCTACTCATATATATAGCAACAGGTGCCCACAGTAATTACCCAAAAAACAATATAACTAAACAAATTGCTATTAAAGAGAAAAATAATCTTAATATATAAAACATCTACAATAATTAAACAACACTACTTATAAATGAAATAACAAAATACAATATCAAATAAATAGCTCCAACAAGGGGTCTTAAGTGTCGTTGGAAAATCAAAGACTAAATAAAATGGCCACAAAAGAGACTCAAAACAACTACAAACAGACAAAGTGACTACAGAGAGATGCAAAAGGATGTAAAGGGACAAAAATACTAAGAGAAACAAAGCAACTACAAAAGGGTGTAAAGCAACTACAATAAGTAGTGACTTTCTAATAATGTAGAA
>NW_027466470.1:872500-882500 GCF_050575085.1 Anarhichas minor | reverse complement strand
AGGTGACATTTTGCTTTTCTTTCTCTGCAGAAGAGTTTTGCCTTGTCGTTGACGGACAGGCACCGGAGACAGAAGCCCCACCCCCGCTGACCAAACAGGAAGTGGCGGACGAAGGCGGCGGTTCGTCTCGGTCCTGGACGAGCGGGGAAGTTGGCTCCGCCATGTCCGTCCACACAACCCTCAGCGCCGGCCAGAGGTCAGAAACCAGCAGCTACGACTGCCTGATGTACGAACCGCAGCTCCAACACGCCGCCCTCAGTACCCAGAATCCTTTGAGTGAGGATCCCGGCTGCTCCTACGCGTTGGACACCGGTGCGAGTGCCTCCGCTGCGTCTGACGTGGTCAGCGGCGGCGACTTCACTTTCACCGTCACTGAGGTGGTGAGTCTGTCTGCGGCGGAGCACCAGCAGCCTGCAGGTCTACACGGCAGCCAGCAGAGGGCGGCGCCGCCACCGCCCGCGGAGAAACCTCGGCTTCCTGCGAGGAAGGAGATGCCGGAGAGACTCCATGCTTTCATGAGAAGGGACAGGTGGAGACCTCAGGACGACGACGGCGGCGGGAAGACGTTCAGCTGCACCTTCTGCGGTAAGACTCTGGCCTGCCTGAAGAACCTGAAGACCCACATGAGGGTCCACACGGGCGAGAAGCCGTTCATCTGCTCGCTCTGCGGCAAACGCTTCTCCGACTCCAGCAACCTGAAGCGCCACCAGAGCGTCCACACCGGCGAGAAGCGCTACGGCTGCGTCCACTGCGGGAAGCGCTTCGCCCAGTCGGGGTCCCTGAAGGTCCACATGACGGTCCACACGGACTGCAAACAGTTCAGGTGCGCCTACTGCGGCAAAACCTTCATCTCCGGCAGCCACCTGCGGCGCCACGTCACCGTGCACGGCGGGGAGAAACGGTTCACGCCGACGTTTCAGTGACGAGGATTATGGGAACGTGGTCGCGATGAAACGGACCGTAGAACTCACGGTTCAGAGTCACAGATCAGCACAAAAGACAAGAGAGCAAATCTAACGTATTGATCTCTGATCACGTTTGTTTGCCGTCGATACCGATGAGAAACACGTCAGAATATGAGCAGTTTTCAGCTCTTCCTCTGAAACAGGACTTCACTGTGCGTCACCTCACGTCTGGGTCATCGACTGCCATGTCAGCTGTTTTTACATTTTTTAAAGATTTGATCATTTCCACATTTGCGTGTAAATGTGTCACTAAAGTAAAATATCAACCAAAGTGTTGTGGAGTTTTTAAGAGCTTTATTAATTAATAATAATACTGGTCGGGGCAAATACTGAAGTGGTAGTCGGCTGTGTTTCTGGACTTAACGGGAGCCTGAAGGGAACATGTACAACACAACACACTTGTTCATCACATGTGACAGGAGACGTTTCTTTCTAAATCTGTTTGAGGGGAAACAAACCAGCGGGGTTTGGTTTTTGGGCCCCTCTGGCCCTCACCTACCAGGAAGAGACTCAAAATCACCCAAAAGAATGATTAAATGAGTACAAAGAGACAGAAACAGCTTCAGAAAGACTCACAACAACTAAGAAAAGTGGCAAAACAACCACTGAGACACAACATGACTACAGAACAACTACAGAGAGACGCATGATCACTACGAGAGAAGGGCAACACAACCACGGACAGTAAATAACTAAACAATTACAAAGAGACACAAAGCAGAAGTGACAACAAGACATGACTACAAAGAGACAAATAGAAGCTACAAAGAGACACAAAGGAGGCGTCTTGTCCTGTGTAGGAGAGGTGGAGTCTGTCCAGAGGACGGCTGTCTCATAATCCTCCACAACGTCTCTCCGTCACTTCCTCTTTGCTAATACAGTTTGTCATGTGACTTCATTCTGTCCTTCAATAACTGCAGGTTGACCTCCGCTGCCTCATGAAAGCAGTAAAAGTTTAAAGTTTGATATTTAACTCACACAGACTTTGGTTTCTCTTGCTCTTCATGTAACATGTTGTGTTTTGCGTGCTGAGAACATTTGCTCACCTCATCAGGTGTTCCAGGTGAACCGACGCTCAGCAGGTGTTAACTGACGACTTCCTGTCCCCCACGTCAGTGGGCGGAGTCTTAAAGACCTGCAGATCTGTTCTGCATTGTTTTCTTAAGATGTGCATGTTTGATGTCAGTCGATCAGCAGCAGCCGTTCCCTCCGTTGTTTAAACGTTGAGAGGAAACACGACGTCATGTTTACATCTTCAGATTGACGGTTTTTTTTGTCTTCGTCATTTTGTAATGAAAATCATCTTCATCTGAACTGTGAGCAGGAAAGATGCTTTTATTCATCGTCACCATTTTAATCTCTTGATAAATGTATTTATTCATTTTACAGGAACAATGAAAATCTGTTTACACATAAAACAAGTGATAAAAATAATGAATTAAAAAAATGAATTCACTATCGTGTCCTCGAAGTTGTTTGTGGTTCTTTTGTTGTTCAGACTACAATGAACATTTATTTAAACCAGATGTTGAATCACAAAACGAATCAAATATAAACTAGTTTAATCTGTGATCGTCTTCACTGTTTACATGTTGAACAAAATCTCATCAGTCCGATCGGCTGCAGCGTCCAATCACATGACAGATGAACAGTGAGGGGGCGTGTCGGCCGTTAAAACACTTCCTGGTCTGTTCTCGTGGGTCCTCCAAGCAAGGATCGAGGAGCGAGGAAACGACAATTAAGAGACTTGAGAAGTACCCTGAGAGGGAGGGTAGCTCCATTTAGAGGTGGACTTCCGGCTTCTTCTTCTTCTTCTTCTTATTTACAGCAGACTAGACAGAGCTTTCGCGCCTTGCTGCCTCCCACAGGTCAATCGTCGGCTTGAAGGTGTAAATATGAATGTGACATCACTTTGAATCAGTATTTATTTTATGTTTCTTTTACGCTCTGATTTGAACTTCTTCCAGACTCTTCTCCTCACGAGGTGAGACAAAACAGCTTCAATAACAAAATTAAATGTTTAATGAATAAATAAATATCCTCTGATTTCATGTTTTTATGTTCCATCTTTAACCCTTAATGTTTCAGAGTACATGTAATGCTCCAGGCTGAACACACACGTGCCGTCCTCTTTGTTTACCAGTCAAGCATAACGTTCAGGATTAATAATAATAAAATATTCCTTATTACTCAGTCCTTCGGTGTATTTGCAGTTTGTTTCTTCTTCGGTCTCCTGTGAACTGATTTCCAGCATCACGCTGAAACAAGCTACAGAAACAGAAACACACAGTTTCTCTTTATATCTAATGATTTAATGGATGATACATATTCATTTTGACTTCACATGAAAACAAAACACTTTGCAAAACACTGTAAAAACATTGGATCTTAAAACGCAGCGCCACCAACAGGCCGTAAAGGGCGACTACTCATCATCCAAATCACTAAAGCACTGTTTGTGAATTTAGACAATTTACTGATTCAACACACTGATCAACACTGTGAGAAACAGCACATGTTCCATTGATTCATACATCATCTGTTCATTAGGCCAACGATCTTCTTTATGTCACACATTTAAATATAGTTTAGGCGTTTGAAGTCAATTTCTTTACAGTTTGACATTAATAAAACAAAAAGTACAGTGGAATAAACAAATAAACAGATACAGCCAGAGTATCATATTTCCATCTTTGGAAACAAGTGCAGTCAATGGAAGAAAAAAAAAAAATAAAAAAAAATATATATATATATATATATATATATATATATATATGTGTGTGTGTGTACTGTAGCTGCATTACATCACAAATAAGAGCTTATCTAAAGGTTTGATTCAAGAAAATTCATATTAAATGTGTTTTCACAACAGAAACTTTCCGTCATTTGCAGAAAATGTAATATGTCACAACATCTCATAAATGTCTATTATATAAAAGAAAACGGTCACAAACTGCCAAAACTTGATCCACACTTAACTTAATTTAAAGCTGCATGTTTTGGCCACCAGGGGGCAGAAGAACCGACATGTTATTTACACATCCAGCAACATGATCGTTTGTGTCCAACCCGCTGAATATAAGTCCAATATTCACGCTCTTTTTGCTCCACTTTGGTCTCCACCGACCAATATCTGGCTCCTGTTTTCAGCCATAAAACCAAAAACCCGGAGCTGAGAGAAGCTCAAGAAGCTTCTTAGAGCTGCAGAGTTCAGGACCTCTCACGTTACACCGTGCGATTTGATCCACCGATCAAAACTATTGACAAGTGCAGCTTTAAATGCAAAGTAATAAGTTGTGATAAAAATATTAGTAATATATAGATTTCTTTTTTTCCCTTCATTTCCTGAATGGTCCACACATTTGGCACTTTGAGTGAATAAAAACAGACGATTCAGAAACTCCTGATTCACACAGAAAGAGACATTTTAAAAGGGAGGGAAGTTCTGCAGCAAAATAAACTGTTTTCAATGGAATCAGTTGATTTTCCCGACGTTAACCCTTCATGTGACACATGTGATGCCACGTTCACGTCAGATACGATGGAAAAGCATCCCCTGCTTTATGGTCTGTGTGACTCTAAATGGACCATAATGTACTAAATGAACATCATGCTGTATTGAAGAAGACTTGAAACTAGAGATCGAGACCATAAACTCATGTTTACAATGTTTACTGAGGTAATAAATCAAGAGAGAAGTAGAGTCATTTTCTCATAGACTTCTATACAACCAGAGGAGTCGCCCCCTGGTGGACACTAGAGAGAATGCAGCTTTAACACATGAAGCTTTGGGTTCACTCCGTGGGTCTTTTACGTCACAAACTGGTAATCACGGTGATTCCTATAGGACATGAACGTGGCATGATTATCACAACTAATTTATGTTTGCTTGATCTGGATAAAACAAAAACAGACATTTAAAACATTTACACTCAGAAAGAGTTGCTTTGTGAGACTAAAGCACAGCTCATCTCTTCCTGCTTCAGGGTTTCTAAAAGTCTTGGCTTAGTTTGAGGCCCAAACATGATTGAAAAGAATAAAGCTTTATAGAGTCAAACACCTTATAAAGTCATACAGTACTTGTTTTTCTTTAGCATTTCTGAGCCACACTTCTTTTCCTCCAACAGGAATCAGGGCGATCACTGATCAATACAAACCGTTTGTATTGATCAGGCATTTTAGAGCAACATGTTCAGTTTTTAAACGTGTCTATTACAGCACGAGGAATGATTTGTCTCACTGTGGAGGATTTAAAAACACAGCTCATAGTAGAATTATTGCTTCCTCATATAATCCCTGTTTCAAAATAAGAGTGAACTATGCCTGAAGAAGCATCAACCCTCACGTGGAAGCAGACCCGACTCACAGGAGGTTGTGAGTTTGTATGTTTTTTAATGCCCCGACATTAAAACTGCGTTATGAATTACGCTTTTCAGAGGAAACTGAATTTTGTCGTGGAATTACGTTTGTTTTGGACGATTCACAAATACGTTTAAAAAGGGAGGAGTGTGGTAGGAGCATCAGTTTAACCAACACACTCCCTGCATGCTAAGCTAAACTAAGCTAAGCTAACCACATCACAGACATTAATATCCATCTCAACACCAACTTTCAAAGGACGTTAAAACACTCCTTTAAAATTAACCTCATAAGTCTGATATTTCCAGGACCTGTGGCTTCACACACTTTGCATTTTTTATTCTTGTTAAATATTCCACCAGTATTGTTTTTGAAACAGTGTAATCTGCTTTATATTCGTCCTCACAGTAACAATGTGTCAGAAGCCAAATATATTATAGATCTAAAAAACCTCTCCAAACGCAGTAAACTCCCGTCTGCTGCCCCCTGCAGGAGGAATCAGACACTGAACACGTCCCTGTGTTAGTGTTCTGTGTGTCTGCACTGCTGGCTGATATAAAAGGCACTAAACACATGAAGAGTTTTACTGCAAAGTGCTGCAGAGAACAGAACTCTGCCTGAATGAAATACAGAAGATACATGAGCTGTATTACCTGCTACTCTAAAGCTGCTGAAGGGAACACCACATGAACTGGACTGTTATCATCCCGCGACTTAATTCATCAAGTTTATTAAAGATGAACAACACGTGATTAGTTTCAACTCTCAGTATTAGTTAATCTAAATGAGGTAGGATTATGACGGTCCTTGGCCCCGCCCACCGACCTGTCAATCAGGTGACATCAACAAACTAAACACCTCCTTCTTATGATGCATTTTAAAGACACCAAAAATGTGTGTCACAACTCTATCCAGGAAGCCAGATTTTCACAATAAAATCGGAGCTAGTGCATCTTTACAGTTACTTTGTTCTTGTTTCATTTTGGAATAAAACTCTTCATTCCTCAGGAATCCTTATCTTCCTGCGGTAACAACCTCCACGTAGATCAACCAGAACTTCAGGTGTGTGCTTTGTGCATTTGTTTTTTAAAAGTCACAGCTCTTATTTTGAAAAGCAGTGGGCTTCACAGCAACGCTCGCTGCTGTTGGACCGGAATCTGTTCTCCAGACGAGTTCGGTCTGTCGTTTGGTGACTTTGGACAGCTCAAAAAAACCAAGTTCAACTATCAACAACAGAATATACTTTTACATTATTTCAGAAAGACATCAGGTACATTTAGATGTTTCATATTTGATACTTTTAAAATGTTTTATAGCTAAACTACAGTAACTTGTGTCACCATGTTAATGAGCTCCTTCAGCATTTTAACAGCAAGCATCGTCAGATTTTTATATACTTTTATACTTTTATACTCTGGGAAAATCCAAACATGATTTTGGTGAAAAGTTTGAGGTTTAATCTCGATGGATGCGTCGCCGCGCTAACGCTTTGGATTTCACGGTTAAGTGCTTCAATTTGAATTTCAAAGCGTTTTAAAATCTTCAGCCCTCGTGTTCGACGCTTCTCGTCGGTTTTTCATTTGCAGTCATCAAACAGGCGTTTTGCTGTCAAACGTTCTCCGGAGCTCGGTGTACTGTACATGCAAACAGTGAGTAATAAAACATGTGAAATACTTCTACTGAGTCCCTTCAGACATTTTTCTGTCACGCTTCCAGTTTCACGCTGCAGACGTTGGAAACTGTCTCCTGACGCTTCTTTTACTCGTTTCTTGATGTGATGTCCTGTAAACAGAACAAACAGAATCAAGAGAAGCTGTTGTTGTTGTTGTTGTTGTTGTTGTTGTTTCTTAGCTGCCGGTTGACAGAATTAAAGAAAATCACGTGTCTGATTTTGGACTCACCTCCGTCTTCGCCTTCCTCCACTCGCCCATCGGCCCCGACTTCGTCAGGACTGAAAGAGGCCGAATCAAGAGAGACGAATTAACACAAAAATAACATTTTAACACGAGAAACTTACTTCCTGAAATCAAAGATTCTGGGTTTGAGAAGATCTGATACTACATTTTCTGTCTCAAAGTTATGGATAAAATCATTTAATTTCAAAAAGTGTTTTAATTTCCCCTGAAAAGCGCTAAAACAAGCATTCAGAATCAATTTAGGAGGATTAAAAATAATGTAACACGCAGAACAAACGGTTTTTCACGTTGTTATTTTCTCTCCGTCACAATCGGAGAATATATTTCCTCTCTCGTTTGACCTCCACGGTCTCGTTTCACTCTACTTCTATTCGTGATACTTACGCATAAACGTCGCGATCACTGAGAACGCGGTCGATGAGACGGTCGCGCTCCACAAGAGACACCTGCAGGAAAACCCAAAAACTTTAGTTTAGACGCATCGATCATCAGCGTTAAACAACATTGAAGTGAATGGAAAGAAAACACAACTTCACCTTCTCTACACGTAAGTTGGTGGAGATGTTAAAGTTATTGTTCCCTAACGAAGGCATTAACCAAACTTGAATGAGTAGTTTTAATTAAGTGTTTAGTAAAAATACATTTTTAGCTTTAAAGTATTTCCACAGATTGTCTTATTAAGTGAATAAATAAGAAGTTGTACCCCGAGTATAGAGCAGTGAAGATGAAGATGGTGAAGATGAAAAGAAGAAGAGCCTTCATCGTTAACCCTGAAACACAAATACAGACAAATACAGTCATCCTCTGTGATGTCACTACTAAAATGACAAGTTCTGATTAAAGCTGCTATTTAGCATTTTGTGAAGACGATGAAATAAACTGGAATAAACTGGAGCGTCACAGGACAGAGAGACGAGCGGCCGCTCACCTGCGCGCTCAGGTGAGGCCTGACAGCAGCTGTTGGTGTAGTAAGGTGAGGGAGGCGGGACTTCAGAGAGGCCGCCCAGCGACTGGGTGAACCGCTCCCTTGAGTGACAGATCTCCGAACAAATCTCCTCCTGGACGAGCAGCGTCGGGGGCGGGGCCACTTTGTCAGGAGGGGGCGGGATCTCAGTGTGGTCTGAAAGAGAAGAAACATATATATATAGATATATATAGATATATATGTTCAGTAACACTGAGGTTTGGTTCTGTTCCGGTTCTGAAAAGTGAAGTCAAAGCTTCATGTGTTAAAGCTGCATTCTCTCTAGTGTCCACCAGGGGGCGACTCCTCTGGTTGTATAGAAGTCTATGAGAAAATGACTCTACTTCTCTCTTGATTTATTACCTCAGTAAACATTGTAAACATGAGTTTATGGTCTCAATCTCTAGTTTCAAGTCTTCTTCAATACAGCATGATGTTCATTTAGTACATTATGGTCCATTTAGAGTCACACAGACCATAAAGCAGGGGATGCTTTAGGGCGGGGCTACACGGTGATTGACAGGTCTCTACCTTTGTTCGGTTTTGGGAGTTGTCCGTGTTTCACTTCATGAAAGTTAATTGTAACATTTAGGTAGCATATAAATGTCTCATTCAGCATTTAGTTGTACTAAGATTCACCCTCTTTTGTCACTTCTGGTTTCAAAAACCAAGATGGCAACAGTCAAAATGTTCTCACCCCTTTAATCACCTTGTGACTCATCTTGGGGCTCCTCCCTCCATTACCCACCGTAAGTGAAGCTGCGGCTGTCGTCCAGCTCGGTGCTGTTAAATCCAGACCAGGTTGACTCGTCCAACGGGGCCGGGCCTTCCTGGCTGGCCCAGTCCTGGTCCTGGTCCTGGTCTTGGTCCCGGATCTGGTTTTGGTTCTGCCCTGTCCCGAACACGCCTCTGAATACTTTCTCGTCCAGCCAGGACTGGCAGCTCTCCGTCACGTCGCTCAGCAGGTGAGCCAGAGAGCTGCGAGGCCGCCGCCTGCGCCGGAAAACCCTGAGAGAAGAAGAAGAAATAGAAAATGATTGATTATATATTATATGATTAATCTGATATTAACGGTGCTTCTTCTTCTGTTGATGGACTCCTTTCTCATTAAATATCAGCTGATGTTCCAACAGTAACTCTAGACCAACCTTCTGTTTCTACTGAAGAAGAGCTTTGATAGAGTTAACTCCAGCTTGTTCTCGACTGCTTTTTATTGTGACACTTTGACACAGAAACAGGAAGCTGGTCCTGTTTAAATCTAAGCTTCCTGTTTCTTTGACCAATGACTGATTTCTTCTTTTCTTCTTCAGCTGTTGTTCAGAAGATCTTTTTCTCTTTGATCAGAGTTCAGATAGAACATCTATTGATAAAGAGATTTCAAAATAAAAGCATCAGAGAACATGTAGATAAACAGTCCTGCCTGTTGGACAGTTCCTCTTGAACTATGTCACTGTAGAGACAAAGTTCATCGTCAGTCCTGCTGTGGATAGATCTTAGGGAGCCGCTCTCACCGGACGAGGTTCTCCTTGTAGGACACGCTGGTCTTGCAGGGAGTCAGCGACACGTTGCCGTGGTCGTCCCAGGAGAAGCTGTCCTCAGTCACGCTGTAGTATCCGTTGGTGAGGAGGCGCGGCGAGCGGCGGCAGGAGCACGGATCACCGCCGTCCACGGACGGGTAGCAGACGTAGGAGGAGTCGGGGGAGAGGAGGGAGGCGTCGAGGCTGAGGGAGACAAAGACGAGACGGGAGGTTACATGACAGACATGTTGAAGTCACTACAGGTGAAGAGGGTAGAAT
>NW_027466470.1:825000-867500 GCF_050575085.1 Anarhichas minor | reverse complement strand
CAGTGGACATCATCCACTCCACTGTGTCTATCTGCAGATTCAACATCCTGGTGCATTTTTGGCAATTACTGGAGACTTTAACCAAACCACTCTGGATAAAGCTCTGCCAACTTTTCACCAGTATGTTAACTCCCCCACACGGAACAATACAACTCTGGACCTTCTGTATGCTAATGCTAGGATGCATACAGTCCTACTGCCCCCCCCCCCCTTGGCAGGTCTGATCACAACCTAATCCTGTTAACACCCAGGTATGTCCCTCTGGTGCAGAGGCTGCCTGTGACCACCAGGACTGTGAGGAGGTGGTCTCAGGAGGCTAAAGATGCCCTGCAGGACTGCTTTGAGTCGACGGACTGGGATGTGCTGCGTGGACCACTTGGGGAGGACATCAACAGCATGACGGACTGCATCACAGAATACATTAAATTCTGTGAACAAACCACCATTCCATCCCGGACTGTACGCTGCTTCCCCAACAACAAGCCATGGATCACCAGTGACCTGAAAGTTCTTCTTAATAAGAAGAAAGCAGCCTTCAGGTCTGGGGACAGGGACGAGCTCAGGAGAGTCCAGCGCGACATGAAGAAGAAGCTCAGGGAGTGCAAGGACTCCTACAGGAGGAAGCTGGAGGCCAAACTCCAGCAGAACAATGTGAAGGAGGTGTGGACTGGAATGAAGCAGATAACTGGCTTCAAGGTTGGAGGGAGACAACCAGGGGGCTCCCTGGAGAGGGCCAACGAGCTAAACTGTTTCTTCAATATGTTTAGCTCACAGCCCTCATCTGTCTTCTCCACACAAACACCTCTGCTGCCTCCCCCCTCCCCCCTCTGTCCATCACATGTGATGAAGGTGCTGGAGAGGCTGGTCTTGGCCCACCTCCGACCGCAGGTGAAATCCTCACTGGACCCTCTGCAGTTTGCATACCAGCCTCACGTGGGAGTGGACGACGCCATCATCTACCTGCTGCAACGAGTTCACCTGGATGGATCCGGTGGCTCTGTGAGAATCACTTTCTTTGATTTCTCCAGTGCATTCAACACCATCCAACCAGTGCTGCTGAGTGAGAAGCTGCAGGTCGTGGGGGTTAACGCATCCACCATCTCCTGGATCACTGACTACCTCACAGGCAGACCACAGTTTGTCCGACTGGGCAGTGTGCTGTCTGATACGGTGGTCAGTGATACTGGAGCCCCACAGGGAACTGTTCTGTCTCCCTTCCTGTTCACCTTGTACACCACTGACTTCCAGTAGAACTCAGTGTCATGCCATCTGCAGAAGTTCTCTGATGACTCTGCAGTGGTCGGGTGTATAAGGGACGGACGGGAGGAGGAGTACAGGGCAGTAGTGGATGACTTTGTGGAGTGGGCGGGTAGAAATCACCTGCGTCTGAACGTGGCCAAGACCAGAGAGATGGTGGTCCAGTTCCTGGGTGTCTCCATCGACAGCAGACTGAACTGGAAGACCAACATCAATGCTGTGTACAAGAAGGGGATGAGTCGACTCTTTTTCTTGAGGAAACTTCGATCCTTCAACGTGTGCAGCAAGATGTTGGAGATGTTCTATCAGTCTGTTGTGGCCAGTGCACTGTACTTCTCCGTAGTCTGCTGGGGGAGCAGCATTGGAGCCGGAGACACCAACAGACTGAACAAACTTGTTAAGAAGGCCGGCTCCATCATTTGCTGCAAACTGGACATTCTGGAAGAGGTGGTGGAGAGGAGGACACTGAATAAACTATTATCCATATTGGATAACCCAGACCACCCTCTCCACCACCTACTGCAGGGACAGCGGAGCACTTTCTCCAACAGACTCATCCAGCTCTGCTGTCACAAGGACAGATACAGGAGAACATTCCTGCCCTCTGCCATTAGACTCTATAATAAAGGAAAGATCTCCTTATTGATTATGATCAGGATCATTACACTTCTAGAATACCTCACAACAACAACAACAACATTTGGTTTGGACAAACAAGTCAATGTGACCATAGATTTATTTACAAACGTCCACAAAGACAACAAAGTGTGGAGGATAAAGGAGGTCTGCTGCTCTTGGGCCCTAGCCCTATTTTTAGGACTCTGCTCGAAAATTGCATACCCATACTAAAAAGAGTTTATTTCTGGAACTACAAGGTCTATTTGAATACTTTTCATGTTATAATAAAGGTAACACTTGTGAGATTTGTACAGATGTGTAAATATCAGTGTATATGTTACTGGTTAAGAGTAAATGAAGATGGTATACAGCCCAAATTGAAAGGTTTCAGGTTCAGAGAGGTCAGGCGAGGTCACCCAAATTGTCATTTTGGAACCAGCTGCTCCATTGTAATTTTCTAAACTATATAACTATATACTTCACTTGTTTTATCACTAATAGTGTTCAATACATCCAAATACAGCAGTTTGGCATCATTTTGAGAGCTAGAATCCTCTCTGAGCCTGTTTCTGTCTCTCATCCATGGAGCTGTCTTGTCTAAATTCCAGTTTCTCTGTGTCTATGCGGGCCTATCTCAGCCTATCATTGGTCGATTTCAGTCAATGAACCCTCCTTCGACGTGTCAGAATCCATAGAATTGAGCTGGGACAACGTGGTATTGATTAACAGAATCATTAGCCAGTCAGAATCAAAACCGCGCCGTCCCTCGTGAAGTGTAACATCCGATACGCCGAAAGTCAAAGAGTCAAGAGTTCAAACACAGAGTTTAACCCTGAAAGGACTTCTGTCTATTTCAGGTTACACAACTCAGCTGCGATTCCATTCCTATAAAAATTAAGTCCAGCATAGAGAGGCTGAGTGAATGTGGTCTGGACTCTGTGGAGGAGAGTCATGGTTTCGACGCTGTAGAAGGACAGAATACCTGCACTGTGATCCAGGTACACTCCTACTCTGGAGGACTGAGGACCTGAGACGGGAGTTTGGACACTGTTGTACCAGAACTCATAACTGTCATTGTCACAATCTAACGACCAAGATTTGTCATCGAATCCAAACAAACATTCATCTGAGTCTCCTTCTCTGCTGATCCTCTTGTATGCGACTGCTACATGAACTCCTAGTCCTCTCCTCTCCACCTCCCAGTACCAACGTCCAGTCAGACTCTCTCTACTCAGGACCTGATTATAAAAAGTGAATCTGTCTGGGTGATCAGAATCAAACTGATGTTCACACAGATATGTTGCTTTTCTGTTCCCATCAGATAATAACAGATATGGGTACGCTGTGTTTGGATCCAGTGTGATTTCACGTGAATACTTTAATAAGAACTCAGCTCTGGTCTTGGGCTCTGGTTGTGACAGTAAAACATCCTCTTCAGTCCCCGTCAGTGAGACATCACAGGACACATCTTCAGGTCCAGCATAGCAGTGATCAGCAGCAGCAGCTTGGAGTCCAGTCTTCTTCAGTTCCTCCACTAAATCTGCTAACATGGTGTTTTTCACCAGGACAGGCCTCGGTGTGAAGGTCTGCTTACACTGAGGGCAGCTGTGGAGTTTCTTCTTATCCCAGTGTGTTTTAATACAGTTCATGCAGTAGCTGTGTCCACAGGGAATAGTCACCGGATCCTTCAGTAGATCCAGACAGATGGAACAAGAGAAGCTTTCCTGGTCCAGCTGAACTCCTTTCTGCTCCATTTCTCCTCTCAGAGACAACGACTGTGTGAGTGTCACTTTGTGAGAAGGTAAACTACTTTGAGCTCTGATCTGAACAGCTTGTGTCTCTGCAGTGAATGGAGCCTGTCAGCTGCTGCACTTCACCACCATGTTGGTTACAGCCGTCTTCAAAGTGTAGATCTGAAGGGGAGGGAACAAGGACACACATGAACAGAGTGGAGCTGGCTGTGTGTGAGAGCAGGAGGAGGAGGGGTGGTTTTACTGTAACAGAGTATTACTACTGTAGAGTATTAGTAATTTACTGTAACAGAGTATTTCTACTGTAGAGTATTAGTACTTTTACTGTAAGAGTGTATTTCTACTGTAGAGTATTAGTACTTTTACTGTAAGAGAGTATTACTACTGTGGAGTATTAGTACTTTTACTGTAACAGAGTATTACTACTGTAGAGTATTAGTACTTTTACTGTAAGAGAGTATTTCTACTGTGGAGTATTAGTACTTTTACTGTAACAGAGTATTTCTACTGTGGAGTTTTAGTACTTTACTGTAAGAGAGTATTACTACTGTAGAGTATTAGTACTGTAGCGACCCTTACTCAGGAAAGCTACGAGACGTTATTTTCGTGTGGTCCTTTATTTGCGGACAGTACACAGGCTACTGTGGGCCGTAGCCTACGCCAACAAACAGTCAACACTGTTAACGTTCTGTAACATCTTTAACCAACTGCTCCCGGTCATAGACTAACTCTCCTCGTTACCAGCACAAAACACAACATCCCACCAGGCATGAGGCCTTCACTGACCTCCGTAAATGCAAGAACCAATCTTATATAACATCTTAGAACACTTTCTGTAAACACCATAACACCGAACAAAACAGGTTAACATTATATGTCTTCAGTCCGTTACAGTACTTTTACTGTTAAAAACCAAACTCACATTAAAGTTCAGTGATGCAGCATTTCAGTGGATTGTAACTCAGACAAGAAGTCCAATGTGCAGTCGAGATTTGTGCTTCAGGTTGATTTTACTGTGGAGATCAAAGAGAACAACGTTCCTCGTGCTCTCTCTCTCGTGTTCTGATAAATAAAAGGGTGTCACTAAGAGAGCATCGGGACATCCTGATGTAGCTTTTCAAAATAAAAGCACGCTACAATCTCAGACATACACACTGACACCTGAGGTACATCCACGTTTCCCTCACAAGGAAAACCATGCGAGGAGAGGAAACGAGGAAATATGCTTGAGGAGACATGAGACGTCCTTTCCTCTGAATCATCACGTGAAGTGACGTCATCAAGGAGGATCAGCCTTTTACAGCTGTAGAGACTTTTGACAGAGTTTGTGTGTGAACAGATTATAACTGTACTAACACTAACAAAGACACAGTTATCATCTCAATACTAACACTAACAAAGACACAGTTATCATCACTGTACTCTGTTGGGATCTATCAGGAGCGTGTTTGGTTATCAGCAAATGTGAAAACCTAAATTATTTACATCAATATAATTTATAATGTCAATAAGATTATTAACAATTATTAATAATAACGGGGCACCACCCTGAGAACAGGGACCAATAACCAAACTATAAATTAAGTCTCATAGTTAGTATTCACTCACAATGTCAACAGTCAAAGTATTATTACACATTCAGAGTGAACAGTGAAGGTTTGAATTCGAGCACAGGCCACATATCAGCTATAATCACAATACACATGCACAAAGTAACCACAGAAAGCTGCTCTTTAAAAGTAGAAGAGTTTATTAAATTCCAATAATAATGATCAATTCAAATAATATCTAAAACTAACAACTACTACTATACAATCACGAGCCTACTATCTGAAATAAACAAACAATCTGTGGTGAGAGTGTGTGTGTGTGTGTGTGTGTGGGAGAAGCGGGAAACTATCCAGACAATGGCAGAATGTAATCTAAAACGTGGCGATGCCACGTGGGACTACAATCAATATGGCGGAGGAAGATAGGACTATCAAAATGGAGGGGGTAGTCTCGTGCGTGGCCATGCCACGCGAGGTTACGATAGAGACCGCGTTTTAACACACGTGTCTGAGATAGTTAGCTAAACCGGTATATGTGTGTGAGTGTGTGCGTGGGTTAGTAAAAGAGAAGAAAAAAAAGGCAGATTCTCACCGCCGTAAAATACGTAAACTGTTAACTTATCACACAGAAACCCGACTGGCGAACTTAGATCCGGCCAGCCTCGGTTCTGTTCTTTTAAATGATGAAGTCACAGTTACCAACTTCACTCGCGTTGACTGATTTAACTCAACACTATTGCAGCAGTATGTAACACAACAATAGTTTCTTCACAGCACTAACGGACCTCGGCGGTCTGTGAGCATACACAAGAACACATTATAACAATACAGTAACTTAAACAAAACAAGGTGATAAACACACTATCTCTGCCCAGACACAAGCCTCTTACTCTGAGATGACTTTGTAGCGGTCGATGTGAATGATTTCATCTTCACATTCACTTCATCCACACAATCAGTGAGTTTGAGCAGAATGTCAGCATGTAAAAGAGAAGAATGAAAGACCTCCTTATTGATTATGATCAGGATCATTACACTTCTACAATACCTCACAACAACAACAACAACAACAACAACAACATTTGGTTTGGACAAACAAGTCAATGTGACCATAGATTTCTTTACAAATGTCCACAAAGAGAACAAAGTGTGGAGGATAAAGGAGGTCTGCTGCTTTCTCTCTTAAGACCCATGCAGTGAAGAGAAACAACAACATACTAATACATCAATACTAATATTCATCAGACATTTAGAGCTCAGAGAAGTTTAAATGTTCATGCAGAGAAATGTCAGTTCAGGTAAACAAACATCATCATGAGCAGTGATAGCCTCCATGGCTAAACAGACACAGGAAGGAGCTCCACCTAAAGGAACTCAAACATTTACACAACAACTGATGACAAGATGTCAAAGTACCGCCCAGAATGTTTGACTGACAGCTGATCTCTGTGCAGTGAAGAAACGCCACAACAATCAGCTGTCAGCAACAAACATGGAGACAAAATGAGTTGAAGAGTTCAAACAGAGTTTAACCCTTAAAGGACTTCTGTCTACTTCAGTTTACACAACTCAGCACTGTCTCCTGCCCAAAAAAGATAAAGTCCAGCATAGAGAGGCTGAGTGAATGTGGTCTGGACTCTGTGGAGGAGAGTCATGGTTTCAGAGACGCTGTAGAAGGACAGAATACCTGCACTGTGATCCAGGTACACTCCTACTCTGGAGGACTGAGGACCTGAGACGGGAGTTTGGACACTGTTGTACAAAAATATATAACTGTTATAGTGACAATATAATGCCCAAGATTTGTCATTGTTTCCAAATCCAGATTCATTTGACCCTTCTCTGCTGATACTCTTGTATGCGACTGCCATATCAACTCCTAGTCCTCTCCACTCCACCTCCCAGTAACAACGTCCAGTCAGACTCTCTCTACTCAGGACCTGACTATAATAAGTGAATCTGTCTGGGTGATCAGAATAAGACTGTAGTTGACTCATGAATGTTGCTTTTCTGTTCCCCTCAGATAATAACAGGCATGTGTTTGCTGTGTTTGGATCCTAGTGTGAGCTTCCTCCGTAGGGTGGCCGGGCTCAGCCTTAGAGATAGGGTAAGGAGCTCGGTCATCAGGAGGGAGCTTGGAGTCGAGCCGCTACTCCTTCGCGTCGAAAGGAGTCAGCTGAGGTGGTTCGGGCATCTAATTAGGATGCCTCCTGGACGCCTCCCACTGGAGGTTTTCCAGGCACGTCCAACTGGGAAGAGACCCCGGGGAAGACCCAGAACACGCTGGAGAGATTACATCTCCCAGCTGGCCTGGGAACGCCTCGGGATCCCCCAGAATGAGCTGGAACATGTTGCCGGTGAGAGGGAGGTCTGGGTCGGCCTGCTTGACCTACTGCCACCGCGACCCGACCCCGGATAAGCGGTGGAAAATGGATGGATGGATGGATCCAGTGTGATTTCATGTGAATACCTTAAGAACTCAGCTCTGGTCTTGGGCTCTGGTTGTGGCAGTAAAACATCCACTTCAGTCACCGTCAGTGAGATGTTTGTCCATCTCTCTCTCAGAACTTCCTGTAGTTCATCTCTGACTTCTGACACAGCCACTGTCACGTCCTTAAAGTAGCTCAGAGGACGGATCTTGATGCTGGATGAGTCTGTAGACTCACTGAGTGGTGACAGTGAGGGGTAGTTGTGTAGAAACTGGTTGAGATCCTCTGTGTGTGAGAGCTGCTGCAGCTCAGCATCGTTCCTCTTCAGCTCAGTGATCTCCTGCTCCAGCTTCTCCTGAAGCTCTTTGACTCGACTCACTTCAGTTCTCTGCTGGGATCTGACCTGCTGCTTCACATCAGAGCTTCTTCTCTCCATGAGACGGATCAGCTCAGTGAAGATCTTCTGGCTGTCCTTCACCGCTTTATCAGCAGAGAGATTGATGTTCTCCACCTCCTGTTGAAGCAGCTTCACATATTTCTCTCTCTCCTGGATTCTCTGCTGGATGTTTAGTCGACTCACCTCCAGCTCTCTCTGCCTCTCAGTTATTTCTGCTGCAGCTGAGACTGTGTCGTGGCCTTTATGTTCCTCCACAGGGCAGAGATAACAGATACACTGCTGATCAGTACGGCAGAACATCTTCATCACCTCATCATGACGAGAGCAGATGTTCTCCTGGAGCTTGTTGGAGGGGTCCACCAGCTTGTGTTTCTTTAATGGAGCCACATCATAATGAGGCTGAAGGTGTTTCTCACAGTAAGAAGCCAGACAGACCAGACAGGACTTGAAGGCTTTCCGTTTCCTCCCAGTGCAGAAATCACAGGACACATCTTCAGGTCCAGCATAGCAGTGATCAGCAGCAGCAGCTTGGAGTCCAGTCTTCTTCAGTTGCTCCACTAAATCTGCTAACATGGTGTTTTTCACCAGGACAGGCCTCGGTGTGAAGGTCTGCTTACACTGAGGGCAGCTGTGGAGTTTCTCTTCATCCCAGTGTGTTTTAATACAGTTCATGCAGTAGCTGTGTCCACAGGGAGTAGTCACCGGATCCTTCAGTAGATCCAGACAGATGGAACAAGAGAAGCTTTCCAGGTCCAGCTGAACTCCTTTCTGCTCCATTTCACCTCTCAGAGACAACGACTGTGTGAGTGTCACTTTGTGAGAAGGTAAACTAGTTTGAGCTCTGATCTGAACAGCTTGTGTCTCTGCAGTGAATGGAGGCTGTCAGCTGCTGCACTTCACCACCATGTTGGTTACAGCCGTCTTCAAAGTGTAGATCTGAAGGGGAGGGAACAAGGACACACATGAACAGAGTGGAGCTGGCTGTGTGTGAGAGCAGGAGGAGGAGGGGTTATCAAGCGTTGCTTCATTCCAGGAAGAAGAGCAGCACTTTGTTTCCTCCTTTAAAATGGAGCCTCAGTTAAAAGCTGCTCCCCGTCTGAAAACACTGACGTTTCTACTTCTTCAATACTTCTTGGCTCCTCAGCTCATCTTCTCACATATTTAATGATCTACTTTGAAGCATTCATGACAAAACATGTAAACAGAACACCACTCTGAACCTAAAATCATCAAACAAGTTATTTACAAGTAGAAATACTACAGAGTTATTCTGCGTTAGGTCACTATCTTTACAAACCAATCAATCGATTCATGGATAAAATAATGAGCAGATTAATCCATAACGACAATAATCATTAGTTAATGGTTCAAAATGAGCTCCAGCTCAACCAACTACAGCAGTAAAATCCTGCTTTTACATGAATGCATGAGTAACAATACTCTAATGATAGAATATATAATAGTACAACATTCACAGTCTGAATACTTTAACTACAGTTTACTGAAGGAACATTTTACTGTAAAAGAGTATTTCTACTGGAGAGTATTAGTACTTTACTGTTAGAGTACTTGTAGTGACTACTAGTCAAAGATAAAATAAAAACAAACTCACATTAAAGTTCAGTGATGCAGCATTTCAGTGGATTGTAACTCAGACAAGAAGTCCAATGTCCAGTCGAGATTTGTGCTTCAGGTTGATTTTACTGTGGAGATCAAAGAGAACAACGTTCCTCGTGCTCTCTCTCTCGTGTTCTGATAAACAACATGTCTCTTCCTGTTGCATCATGGGACACTGACACACCTTCTTCCTGTATCCCTCCACATGAAGAAGAGCCTGCTGGTCAGTGCCCCTAGTGTCAACAACAAATACACAAATAACAAGTCAATCATCTAACTGATGAAATATCTAGTACATTACTTTTACTGTAACAGAGTATTAATACAGTGTAGCATTATTACTTTTACTGTCAGAGTATTTTATATGTATGGTTCAGGTTCATGTCCAGGTCCAGGTGACGCTGTGACAGGGAATGAGTGTAGATGTGTGGGCTGGATGCTGCAGGGCTGATGAGGGAAAGTGTCAACAGGTGAGCAGGTGAATGAGAGAGTCAGGTGACTGGGACAGGAGGGAGAGTGTGAGGCCATCTGGTGGATGGATGGAGGCGATGCAGGAGGCTGAAGGAGGGACACAGACTGTGACACACAGGGATCCAGACCAGAACAGTCTTCTTCTCTGTTTTACACTAATGTAGATGCGTTTACTTTGTGACGCCCCGTCTACAGAGAGAAACATCAAAGGTCCAAACCAAAGAATGTGTCTCCTCATGAAGTGCTGACTAACCCTCGGTGAAACAAACAAACAAACAGTTACTGAAGCAACTCTCTAGGAGTAATAATTGATCATTATTTCTGTCATGGAGGTTTTCATCCACGTGTGTGTGCTTGGATGTGTAATGTATTTGTACTAGAATGCATGAATCAGATCAATTCGTTCGTATCTTCTATCATGTTTCTGTGCTTTGAGTTTTATTTGAATCTTTTATCTGTTTCTCTGTCTAACCTCTTTCCCTTTAGGGACACATTATATTATTAATTGAAAACTGAAAAACAAAGCAACATAAAACACAATTGTGTACAAATACAACAGAGGAAAATATGTGTGAAAGTACATTTATCCACGAGTATGAATGTTGAAGCCTCTGTCATCATCTCTCTCATCAGGAAAGATGAATGAATATGAATGTAATGTAATATTTGTATTATGATAATTGTTCATGACTCACCTTTTTTGTGTACGTTGCATCCTGATCACACTTTTATTTTGAAGGGGGAATACCGCGCACTCCCCCGACTGTGCCTCGATCGCCTCCGCTAAGAGAAACCTCTACGGGTAGCCAACTGCACCAAATAGTAATAAATCACCAACAGAAGCGCAACTAGTAGCTCGTTTGCTTTATTTTCTTGATCTGCTCGTTAGTATAATCTATCGCTCGCATAGCCGTCGGTTTTTAAGGTGGTACATGTTCTACTCCCGCTCAGAGCCCAACAGAGAGAAAGCTCTTTCTCACGGTCCTTTAGGACCGGCTTGAAGCGGGACTTCCCCGGGTCTCTCTTAACTGGAGAAACGGATGTTAGTGTATGTGTGTGTGTGCAAAAGTTGCATCAGTCGTGTGCCGTGCTGGAAGTCCTTCAACTTCGCCCAGGGGCTGGAGATCTCCCCCGTAGAGGAGACCCCTTCTCTCTGGGTTCCCCGAAGAGACGTGAAAAAGAGTCTAAAAGAGTTACATTTGTACTCGTTTATTTCGTCCAATTCAAAGTACATTTATTTTGGTTCAAATACAGAGAAAACTTGAACAACAGAAAGATTAAAGAAAAATCGAAAAAGATTAAGAACCCTGAACTCAGTGAGCAAGCTGCTTTCAGAAGTCCGGAGATTCACACAGGTAAAGACCTGGTGCACTTCTCCCCAACTACTGCCTCGTTCATCTAAAACAGAGAATATGTATACTCTAGATACACTGGGGGAGAGTTCCAACCCCCCCCCCCTTGATTCCAGTCATGCTCTGACGGACACATCGTTCTCCAACACAACGACCTCCTCTGGTACTCAGGACCTATGACACACCGTGCTCACTGGTTGATAATTACACTCAGACACATATTCCTCATGTATGTTCTCAACAGGTTACAGGGAGACATGATAATACATCAAAAATAAAAGATACAAAACATAATACACCTTTTTTGCCCAGCGTAAGATTAATAACTGAGTATTCTCAAATATACGTACTCATCTGCATATAAGGCGCTTTTGTCCGTAAGGGGCAAGAACACGGACCGTGACCGTTCTACGAGGTGAACGTAAGGTCCAATGGAACCTAAACTGAAGCCCAGAGGGATACATGTAAAACAGTGTAAAACATGTGTAATGTGCGTGTTGGTCGGCTCCTTCATGTTCGGCTACGGGTTAATGGCCAATGTATGGGTTCATTTACATACTGTATGAACCATGCATCAATGGTGAATGCATGGCCAGTGCAGATGTCCGAAGGCTTCAATGCACTGTGTGCGTAGTCTATCCTGCCGCTGATGCGATAATCACGGAATCACCTCATCCTGTTCCGTCACCCGGAAAGTACCCAACAACATGGTGTGTGTGTGTGTGTGTGTTGCAACTGCACGTCCGTGCAGCCGGCGCCATCTTACAAGAGACACAGAGCCCTGTGCCCCTCTAAGTTACATTTTTGTTTTTATGTCTTTTTTATTCATTGTTCTGCTGAGCAGCAATACGGTGCCTCTAACACCTAAAGACCAGGGCAGTCTGTCTAGAAGGAATTCACAATTTCGCAAACACTCCAACTCATCTAACACCTCACAACAACAACAACAACATTTGGTTTGGACAAACAAGTCAATGTGACCATAGATTTCTTTACAAATGTCCACAAAGAGAACAAAGTGTGGAGGATAAAGGAGGTCTGCTGCTTTCTCTCTTAAGACCCATGCAGTGAAGAGAAACAACAACATACTAATACATCAATACTAATATTCATCAGACATTTAGAGCTCAGAGAAGTTTAAATGTTCATGCAGAGAAATGTCAGTTCAGGTAAACAAACATCATCATGAGCAGTGATAGCCTCCATGGCTAAACAGACACAGGAAGGAGCTCCACCTAAAGGAACTCAAACATTTACACAACAACTGATGACAAGATGTCAAAGTACCGCCCACAATGTTTGACTGACAGCTGATCTCTGTGCAGTGAAGAAACGCCACAACAATCAGCTGTCAGCAACAAACATGGAGACAACATGAGTTGAAGAGTTGAAACACAGAGTTTAACCCTTAAAGGACTTCTGTCTACTTCAGTTCACACAACTCGGCTGTGTCTCCACTAGAATACAGACTAAGTCCAGCATAGAGAGGCTGAGTGAATGTGGTCTGGACTCTGTGGAGGAGAGTCATGGTTTCAGAGACGCTGTAGAAGGACAGAATACCTGCACTGTGATCCAGGTACACTCCTACTCTGGAGGACTGAGGACGTGAGATGTAAGTTTGGACTTTGTTGTACAAAAAGTTATAACAGTCATCGTCACAATCTAACATCCAACATTTGTCATTGGATCCAAACAAACATTCGTTTGTCCCTCCTGCTCTGCTGATATTCTTGTATGCGACTGCAACATAAACTCCTCCTCTCCAATCCACCTCCCAGTAACAACGTCCAGTCAGACTCTCAATACTCAGGACTTGACTATGATCAGTGAATCTGTCTAGGTGACCAAAAGAAGGCGGTTGACCCATATATGTTGCTTTTCTGTTCCCATCAGATAATAACAGACCTCTGTTCACTGTGTTTGGATCCAGTGTGATTTCACGTGAATACCTTAAGAATCCAGCTCTGGTCTTGGGCTCTGGTTGTGGCAGTAAAACATTCACATTAGTCACCATCAGTGAGATGTTTGTCCATTTCTCTCTCAGAACGTCCTGTAGTTCATCTCTGACTTCTGACACAGCCACTGTCACGTCCTTAAAGTAGCTCAGAGGACGGATCTTGATGCTGGATGAGTCTGTAGACTCACTGAGTGGTGACAGTGAGGGGTAGTTGTGTAGAAACTGGTTGTGATCCTCTGTGTGTGAGAGCTGCTGCAGCTCAGCGTCGTTCCTCTTCAGCTCAGAGATCTCCTGCTCCAGCTTCTCCTGAAGCTCTTTGACTCGACTCACTTGAGTTCTCTGCTGGGATCTGACCTGCTGCTTCACATCAGAGCTTCTTTTCTCCATGAGACGGATCAGCTCAGTGAAGATCTTCTCATTGTCCTTCACCGCTTTATCAGCAGAGAGATTGATGTTCTCCACCTCCTGTTGAAGCAGCTTCACATCTTTCTCTCTGTCCTGGATTCTCTGCTGGATGTTTAGTCGACTCACCTCCAGCTCTCTCTGCCTCTCAGTCCTTTCTGCTGCAGCTGAGACTGTGTCGTGGCCTTTATGTTCATCCACAGGGCAGAGATAACAGATACACTGCTGATCAGTACGGCAGAACATCTTCATCACCTCATCATGACGAGAGCAGATGTTCTCCTGGAGCTTCTCGGAGGGGTCCACCAGCTTGTGTTTCTTAAATGTTGGTGATTCATAATGAGGCTGAAGGTGTTTCTCACAGTAAGAAGCCAGACACACCAGACAGGAATTGAAGGCTTTCCGTTTCCTCCCAGTGCAGACATCACAGCCCACATCTTCAGGTCCAGCATAGCAGTGATCAGCAGCAGCAGCTTGGAGTCCAGTCTTCTTCAGTTGCTCCACTAAATCTGCTAACATGGTGTTTTTCACCAGGACAGGCCTCGGTCTGAAGGTCTGCTTACACTGAGGGCAGCTGTGGGGTTTCTTCTTATCCCAGTGTGTTTTAATACAGTTCATGCAGTAGCTGTGTCCACAGGGAATAGTCACCGGATCCTTCAGTAGATCCAGACAGATGGAACAAGAGAAGCTTTCCTGGTCCAGATGAACTCCTTTCTGCTCCATTTCACCTCTCAGAGACAACGACTGTGTGAGTGTCACTTTGTGAGAAGGTAAACTAGTTTGAGCTCTGATCTGAACAGCTTGTGTCTCTGCAGTGAATGGGGCCTGTCAGCTGCTGCACTTCACCACCATGTTGGTTACAGCCGTCTTCAAAGTGTAGATCTGAAGGGGAGGGAACAAGGACACACATGAACAGAGTGGAGCTGGCTGTGTGTGAGAGCAGGAGGAGGAGGGAGGGGTTATCAAGCGTTGCTTCATTCCAGGAAGAAGAGCAGCACTTTGTTTCCTCCTTTAAAATGGAGCCTCAGTTAAAAGCTGCTCCCCGTCTGAAAACACTGACGTTTCTACTTCTTCAATACTTCTTGGCTCCTCAGCTCATCTTCTCACATATTTAATGATCTACTTTGAAGCATTCATGACAAAACATGTAAACAGAACACCACTCTGAACCTAAAATCATCAAACAAGTTATTTACTAGTAGAAATACTACAGAGTTATACTGCGTTAGGTCACTATCTTTACAAACCAATCAATCGATTCATGGAGAAAATAATGAGCAGATTAATCCATAATGACAATAATCATAAACAAACTAAAGATGGCGGCGCAGATGGCTGCCTCCACAGCGGACTTACCTTCAATTAAATACCGAACTTTTTCAAGTAACCCACGTAGTCGCTTTTCTAACGTCAGCCAGTTAAAAAGCTCAGGTGTGAAAACAAAGTGTGCAGAAAGTCGTCGAGCTATTTGGGTTGTTAGCTAATGCTAACTATCAGCTAAGCTAAAGCTAAGTAGCAGCAAGATGCCTCCCTTCTCCACGGACGACCACAATCTCCTGCAGAAGATTGCAGTCTTGGAAAAAAAAATCCACCGACTAGAAGTGAACGTGGAGGTAAATGGACTGTGTGGAAAGGATACCACTTTACCATGGACTCAAAACATTGGAAAAACTTAAGCTAAGACACAGCTAACTAGCACCACCAGGCCTACCAAGAAACAGGAGGAGAGAGCAGATAATGAATCTTCAAATAGTAGTCCTCCCTGGAACTCTCTCGGTGCAAAGCCGAAGAGGAAATCATACCCTCAGGATGTGGGAGGACTAACAGGCAGAGCCCAGTGCCCTGAGGTTTGTGATGGGACTGGCTGGCCTGCACTACCACGCAGGCAGGACTCCTCCTCAACCCCTGCACTCAGCCGGACAAAGCCAAGGACCGCTGAGAAAGGTAAAACCAGCAAAAAACCTCCACAACAACCAAGCCTACAACTTCATAACAGATTTGCTCCATTGTCGCAGGATCCTAAATCTCCATCTGATGACCTGGATAAGCAGCTATCTTCTCAAAGCAGGGTAAGAACTGAGAGTCAATGTGAGAGTAAAAGGCAGCAGGGAAAGCTAGTGACTGGGCCCGAGACTCTGATTGTTGGTGACTATGCTGTAAAAGATGTCAGAACATTGTGCAGCAAGAATACCAAAACACTCTGCTTTCCGAAAGATATGGTCTCTAACATGAGACAAAATCCTGGACATCGTGGCTGACCATCCCACGGTGAAAAACATCATCGTGCAT
Organism: Anarhichas minor; assembly: GCF_050575085.1. Lineage (NCBI taxonomy): Eukaryota > Metazoa > Chordata > Actinopteri > Perciformes > Anarhichadidae > Anarhichas > Anarhichas minor. The sequence continues at coordinate 851,410 of NW_027466470.1, read as the reverse complement.
ACGGGAAGCTGTGATATTGTGAAACAACAGTCTGAAGTTCTGAAGCGAGACTTTATTGATCTGTTAAACACAGTCAGCTCTGTCAAGGCTGAGGTGTTTATCAGTGGTCCTCTTCCACCAGTCAGAGGAGGAGATGAAGGATTCAGCACTGAACAAATGGCTGTCAACTGCATGTACTGACCATTCGGTACATTTTATCAACAAGTTCTACCTTTTCTGGGAGCGCAGACATCTTTTTAAGGCACACGGAGTTTGCCTGAACAAGTCAGGGGTAAAACTGTTTACCTCTAACCTATTTTTCTTCCTGCATCACCCGTCTGTTCCTACTGCCAAGGACAAGAGACAAGAGGAGTCTAAACAAGAGATAACCACACAGCATCGCTGTAGAGACGGGAAGGATGCCCCGCCTAAGGAGAGCCAAGAGGAGGAGTCTCCAACCTCACCATCAGGGACTGCCTCTGATCACCCACTCCCCCCCCCACTCCAAGAGGAGTCTTTACCTCCCTCACCAGCACCTACCTCCACCCCCCAGACTCCATCCAGGTCCCCCTCCTCTCTACTCACACTCCCCCCCCCCCCCTCCCCCCACCTGGAGTTCACTGACCACATGAAAGAGCTGGTCCCTGCTGGAACGAAACTCACTCCCCGCCCCACTCCCATGTTATCTCCTATAATCCCTCCTCGACGTCCAGTTCTACCTCCTCCACTGGCTCTCAGTTCTCAGCCAGTTTTGGGGACAAGGACTTGTATAAAGATTCAAAGTACAGGTTTAGTAAGGCGATGAGAGACGCTAAACGACTGAACTCTGAGAAACTGCAACACCAGCTCTCAGCATGTGACTCTGCTTCTGTCTGGAGAGGCCTCAGACAGATAAACTACAAGCCCAAACCCCCCCCACTCCATGAACGACCTACGCCTGGCAGACGAGCTGAACGAGTTCTACTGTTGCTTTGAAAGACAATGGGACATTCCTGACCCCATCCCCCATGGCCCCATCCCCCAGCTCCAGACCACCAGGTCCCCCTCCCCCAGCTCAGCAGGGGCCCATGCCTCTGTACCACCCAACCCAGAGTATCGCTGCAAGGACCCTGGAGCGAGCAAGAAAGATTGTAGCCGACCCCTCTCACCCTGGACACAAACTGTTGGAGCCCCTTCCATCTGGCAGCAGGCTGCGGTCCATCAGGACCAAGACCTCCACCAGGACCAAGACCTCCACCAGGACCAAGACCTCACGCCACATCAACAGTTTCTTCCTGTCTTCAGTTGGACTCATAAACAAAGCCCAGGACCCCCACTGACTCAGACACTTACATCCTGAGGACAATGTCTTCTCAAACACCCTTCCACTCGTTTCCCTATTAATATAAACTGGACACTTTAATAATATACCCGTTTAAATATACTCTGTTTGTTTATTCACCATATTTTATACTGTATTGTAAATTTCAATATGTTTCTATTTTTAAATCATGTTTTGTATTTTGCACTGTGTTGGTTGTTTAATGTTTGCACCTTCCACCACCTCACATTCCTCCATGTGCAACATATTCTGGCAATAAAACGGTTCAGATTCTGATTATTTAATAGTTCAAAATGAGCTCCAGCTCAACCAACTACAGCAGTAAAATCCTGCTTTTACATGAATGCATGAGTAACAATAATCTAATGATAGAATATATAACAGTACAACAGTCACAGTCTGAATAACTTTAACGAGTTTACTGATTATACTGACACACTTTGACTGAAGGAACATTTCACTGTAACAGAGTATTTCTACTGTAGAGTATTAGTACTTTACTGTTAGAGTATTTCTACTGTAGAGTATTAGTACTCTTCCTGTTAGAGTACTTGTAGTGACTACTAGTCAAAGATAAAATAAAAACAAACTCACATTAAAGTTCAGTGATGCAGCATTTCAGTGGATTGTAACTCAGACAAGAAGTCCAATGTCCAGTCGAGATTTGTGCTTCAGGTTGATTTTACTGTGGAGATCAAAGAGAACAACGTTCCTCGTGCTCTCTCTCTCGTGTTCTGATCAAAACAAAAAAAAGAGTTTCGCTAAGAGAGCATCGGGACATCCGGATGTAGTTTATCAAAATAAAAGCACGCTACAATCTCAGACATATACACTGTGACATCTGGGGTACATCCACGTTTCCCTCACAAGGAAACCATGCGAGGAGAGGAAACGAGGAAATATGCTTTAGGAGACACAATACGTCCTTTCCTTAGAAGCATCACTAAAGGTACATCCAAAGTATCTTATTTGTTATTTCCTCGATCCTCGCTTGGACCGGAAGTTGTTCTGCTCCGTCATATTAACGGCCGACCCAAAACTCTTATTCTGCTCTGAGGAGCGAGGAAAGAGGACGCACGAGACCAGCCTTCCAGGAAGTGTTTTAAATTAAGACACGCCCCCTCACTGTTCATCAGTGATGTGATTGGACGCTGCAGCTGATCACTGGAGTTTAACACCAGAGTGAAGACGGATTAGATTAAACTCTAGTTTATATTTGATTCGTTTTCTGATTCAACATCTGGTTTAAATAAATGTTCATTGTAGTCTGAACAACAAAAGGACCACAAACAACTTTCTTCATTTATTAGATTTATTTGTGTTTTCATGATCTGATGTTTCCCTCAATAACTTTTATTATGGAAACAATTAAAGTCAGAGAGCTTTTTACATCATTGATCATCATTTCATTCAGTCACGTGAGGCGGATCATTGCTGAGTGTTTGATGAGTTTTATCATTTAAGTTTAACCTGAAACATGGAGCCTAATAAAATAATTCAGTATTCAAGAGAAACTATAATCATATTCTGGGTTACTTTATAATGACGTCACGTTTTTGTGGATGTTGCGTCCTGATTGCATCACGCTTTTATTTTGAAGGGGGAATACCGTTACTTCCGGTGAAAGCCTGACCTGATAGCTTTGAACAGCTGATGGAATGAGACTGAGTATGTTAAGTGTTGTCTGATGACTAAATGTAAGACGTATTAATCCTGTCATTTAAACATATTATACGTGTTTAGTATTAAAGTTTAAACATCTAATTCAGACCTCAATAACATCATGAACAAATAATGTGTGATGGAGACATCTGGTGGCCATTTTGATCTAAATGAGAGTCTGCTGCTCTTGGGCCCTAGCCCTATTTTTAGGCCTCTGCTCGAAAATTGCATACCCATACTAAAAATAGTGTATTTCTGGAACTACAAGGTCTATTTGAATAATTCTGATGTTATAATAAAGGTAACACTTGTGAGATTTGTACAGATGTGTAAATATCAGTGTATATGTTACTGGTTAAGAGTAAATGAAGATGGCACACAGCCCAAATTGAAAAGTTTCAAGTTCACCTGAAAACAAAGTCATTTTATTGTATTTATTTCTTTGGAATGATCCAGCTGCAAGCCTAAAAACACTCCCAAATCATAGCACAATATGTGACCAGTCTCTGTTTAAAGTTTGACTTTGATAAAGTGAAGCAGAACAAAATTAGAGAGGTTTTAGTACAGAGAGGTCAGGCGAGGTCACCCAAATTGTCATTTTGGAACCAGCTGCTCCATTGTAATTTTCTATACTATATAACTATATATTTCACTTGTTTTATCACTAATAGTGTTCAATACATCCAAATACAGCAGTTTGGCTTCATTTTGAGAGCTAGAATCCTCTCTGAGCCTGTTTCTGTCTCTGAACCATGGAGCTGTCTTGTCTGAATTCCTGTTTCTCTGTGTCTATGCGGGCCTATCTCAGCCTATCATTGGTCGATTTCAGTCAATGAACCCTCCTTCGACGAGTCAGAGTCCATAGAATTGAGCTGGGACAACGTGGTATTGATTAACAGAATCGTTAGCCAGTCAGAATCAAAACCGCGCCGTCCCTCGTGAAGTGTAACATCCGATACGCCGAAAGTCAAATCCCTACCCCCAGCTCCCCTAAGTTAGATTGACCCCCCTTTCTTCAAGGAAACAGTTCAGTGACAAACAGGATATACGTCGAACACATATGTGAATGGAAATAACCGGGAATTTATCCGTTCTCTTCACGAAATCAGCTCACGGTGAGGTGCGTTTATGATTATTATTGTTAAAGCGGTTTGTGGTTCTGGTGCTTGTTTGCTCAGAACTCTGTAATGGTTTCACGGAGAGAACGTTTGAAGATATCTATGGAATCTGTGTCGAATTCCCGACACAGATGTGTATTAGTTGTCCGTGTTAGCCTTTAGCTTTGTGTTCGTAGCTTTGTCCGGAGTGCGTAGCTCGCGGACTCATGGCGAAAAATACGTGATATTGTGGTACATCTTCTAGTTGAATGTATTAGTTAGGTAGAATTGTGTTTGGAGTGTGTAAAGATGGCTTGCATGATATTGTTGCCCAGACCTTGTTTTTTAATGTGGTATATAACATGTATACATGCATTATATTCGCTCTCGATAATTGCATTTTTGACGGTATATGCTGCCCCCTCTGGTACCGAGAGGCCCCGAATTTGGGGGCATCGGGCATAACATGACTCATGCAGTGGAAGAGAAACAACAACATACTAATACATCAATACTAATATTGATCAGACATTTAGAGCTCAGAGAAGTTTACATCTTCATGCAGAGAAATGTCAGTTCAGGTAAACAAACATCATCATGAGCAGTGATAGCCTCCATGGCTAAACAGACACAGGAAGGAGCTCCACCTAAAGAAACTCAAACATTTACACAACAACTGATGACAAGATGTCAAAGTACCGCCCACAATGTTTGACTGACAGCTGATCTCTGTGCAGTGAAGAAACACCACAACAATCAGCTGTCAGCAACAAACATGGAGACAAAATGAGTTTCACCTCTCAGAGACAACGACTGTGTGAGTGTCACTTTGTGAGAAGGTAAACTAGTTTGAGCTCTGATCTGAACAGCTTGTGTCTCTGCAGTGAATGGGGCCTGTCAGCTCCTGCACTTCACCACCATGTTGGTTACAGCCGTCTTCAAAGTGTAGATCTGAAGGGGAGGGAACAAGGAAACACATGAACAGAGTGGAGCTGGCTGTGTGTGAGAGCAGGAGGAGGAGGGAGGGGTTATCAAGCCTTGCTTCATTCCAGGAAGAGGAGCAGCACTTTGTTTCCTCCTTTAAAATGGAGCCTCAGTTAAAAGCTGCTCCCCGTCTGAAAACACTGACGTTTCTACTTCTTCAATACTTCTTGGCTCCTCAGCTCATCTTCTCACATATTTAATGATCTACTTTGAAGCATTCATGATAAAACATGTAAACAGAACACCACTCTGAACCTAAAATCATCAAACAAGTTATTTACTAGTAGAAATACTACAGAGTTATACTGCGTTAGGTCACTATCTTTACAAACCAATCAATCGATTCATGGAGAAAATAATCAGAACAATAATGAGTATGTTCACAGTGTAGTGTTAGTGTTTTTACAATAACAGAGTCATTCTAATGTGTAGTATTTGTACTTTGACTGTAACAGAGTATTTTCACAGTGTGGTATTAGTACTCTCCCTGTTAGAGTATTTCTACTGTAGAGTATTAGTACTTTACTGTTAGAGTATTTGTACTGTAGAGTATTAGTACTTTACTGTTAGAGTATTTGTACTGTAGAGTATTAGTACTTTACTGTTAGAGTATTTCTACTGTAGAGTATTAGTACTTTACTGTTAGAGTATTTGTACTGTAGAGTATTAGTACTTTATTGTTAGAGTACTTGTAGTGACTACTAGTCAAAGATAAAATAAAAACAAACTCACATTAAAGTTCAGTGATGCAGCATTTCAGTGGATTGTAACTCAGACAAGAAGTCCAATGTCCAGTCGAGATTTGTGCTTCAGGTTGATTTTACTGTGGAGATCAAAGAGAACAACGTTCCTCGTGCTCTCTCTCTCGTGTTCTGATCAAAACAAAAAAAAGAGTTTCACGAAGAGAGCATCGGGACATCCTGATGTAGCTTTTCAAAATAAAAGCACTTATTAATCTCAGACATATACACTGTGACATCTGAGGTACATCCACGTTTCCCTGACAAGGAAACAATGCGAGGAGAGAGGAAACGAGGAAATATGCTTTAGGAGACATGAGACATGAGACGTCCTTTCCTCAGTTGCGTCACGTGAAGCGACGTCTGTTTCTGATGACGGAGGATCAGATGATCACAGCTGATCAGCTGTCAGTCGGCTTTAACAGCTGGAGAGACTTTAGATGAGTTAGTGTGTGTTCACATGATCACTGTACTTAATAACAGTAACTAATAATACTAATAACTAATAAAGACACACAGTGATCACCACTGTAGAGGTGTTTCTCTCTGTAGTCTGTTAACAAACTGTGTCCTGTGTTCTGTTTATTAGCGCATGATTTCTACCGGCGGAATGCGTCTGTACATTTTGAAATTCAGATTGTGACGTCATTATTAATTCACCCAAAATATGATTATGGTTTCTCTTAAATGATAAAACTCATCAAACACTCAGCAATGATCCGCCTCACGTTACTGAATGAAATGATGATCAATGATGTAAAAAGCTCTCTGACTTTAATTGTTTCCATAATAAAGTTATTGAGGGAAACAGATCATGAAAACACAAATAAATCTAATAAATGTAGAAAGTTGTTTGTGGTCCTTTTGTTGTTCAGACTACAATGAACATTTATTTAAATGACAGTGAAAGTGTTTGTGACTCTAAGAAGAGATTGTGAAAACAAACTGAAGCAACAGAACTCAGAGTGAACCGAGGTCCAAACAACAAAGCAAAGAATGTGTCTCCTCATGAAGTGCTGACTGAGCCTCAGTGAAACAAACAAACGTTTACTAAAGCAAGTCTCTAGCAGAAAGAGAGACGACACCATAACAACACTGAACATCTCTGGAGAAGAAACATCTGTACCAAGTTCATGAGTTGTTGTTTGTATGCATCACTGACATTAAAGTGAACATGAACACAAAGCATGAAGAGCAGCTCTCACCATATGATCACGAGGATCAACACATGTTCAGAAACACGTTCATTTTTAATAACAAATATGACTTTCACAACTTCTGAACACAGGAATTATTATCAACATTTATTTCATCTTCATTTACAACAATTAATACAAAAATGTTTTCATGACTTCATGCTGCTGCAAATGCAAACATGTTTGTGAAATATAAAAAAGTACATTTTCTGTTTTCTTATGAAATTCCAAAATGTTTTTAGGATCGAACGTCATGAGACTCAACACTTTGAGTTCAAGGGAGATTTAGATGTGGTAAACTTAAGACAGGGCCCAGTGTGGAGGTGGAGCTAAGAGAAGGGCCCAGTGTGGAGGTGGAGCTAAGAGAAGGGCCCAGTGTGGAGGTGGAGCTAAGAGAAGGGCCCAGTGTGGAGGTGGAGCTAAGAGAAGGGCCCAGTGTGGAGGTGGAGCTAAGAGAAGGGCCCAGTGTGGAGGTGGAGCTAAGAGAAGGGCCCAGTGTGGAGGTGGAGCTAAGAGAAGGGCCCGGCGGCGGGCTCGGGGATGTTGGTGGCGTGCATGTCTCGTGTCATGTTGGACTTCTCTTTGAGCTTGGCCTGCAGCAGCGTGTGCTCTACAACGCCGATCCTCACGTCCATCTGAAGGATCTCCTGCTTCAACTTATTCAAACTCTGCTTGATCTTCACCACCGGAGCTGAAGGACAAACACAGACGAGACGGTCAGCACCAAACACAGATGAGCTGAACTCAAGACACACACATTCAGTCATCACCTCCATCAGACATGCTGCTGCCCTTCTCCTCCATCTCCTGCTTCACCTTCTCCAGCTCCTCACTGATCTGAAACAGAAACACTGAAAAGATCTCAAACTGTCTGCAGATAAAGAATTCACTTTCACTGAAGAACAGGATGAAATCACCGGTTGAGATGGTTTTAAAATGAGTCCGACAGCCTGAAGAGACTTCTTCCTGCTCTGATTGTTTGCTTCATCCATTTTTCCTCCATTCACAAGTTGATATACACGAGTGATGTGAGAGTGCGTGATGCGTTCACTGACCTCTGCCAGGACTCTGGTCCTCTCGGTCACCCCTCCGCTGGCCTGCTGGTAGCGCTCCTTCGCCTGGCGGACAACACAGGATTTTGCACGCAGCTTAAAATCAGGACCGAACAGCGTTCATTTCCTGTGTTTTCTCCAACAGATCAGCTGGACGTTATCACTTTGTATTTCCACATTAGTGGATCTCGAGGGCAGCTTTTGTTGTTGTTGTTGTTGTTGTTGTTGTTGTTTACCTCGCTGAGTTTGGCCTGAGCGCTGCGGTACTCCTGGATCAGATGCTCCAGCTGGTTGTTGATGTATTTCTCTCTGCTGCTCACCTTCTCCAGAGTCTTACCGATGTCCTCCTGCAGCTTGTCCAGGTAGCTCTGCAAGGGACACGAGAGGGGACACGAGAGGAGACACACGAGAGGACACACGAGAGGAGACACGCGAGAGGAGACACACGAGAGGAGACACACGAGAGGAGACACGCGAGAGGAGACACACGAGAGGAGACACACGAGAGGAGACACACGAGAGGAGACACACGAGGAGACACGCGAGTACACAGGAGAGGAGACACGAGAGGAGACACAAGAGGAGACACGAGAGAGGAGACACGCGAGTACACAGGAAAGGAGACACGAGAGGACACAGGAGAGGAGACACACGAGAGGACACACGAGAGGAGACACACGAGAGGACACAGGAGAGGAGACACACGAGAGGACACACGAGAGGAGACACACGCGAGAGGAGAAACGAGAAGAGACACACGAGAGAGGAGACACGCGAGTACACAGGAGAGGAGACACACGCGAGTACACAGGAGAGGAGACACACGAGAGGACACAGGAGAGGAGACACACGAGAGGACACACGAGAGGAGACACACGAGAGGACACACGAGAGGAGACACACGCGAGAGGAGAAACGAGAGGAGACACACGAGAGAGGAGACACGAGAGGAGACACGCGAGTACACACGAGAGGAGACACACGCGAGTACACAGGAGAGGAGACACACGAGAGGAGACACGAGAGGAGACACGAGAGAGGAGACACGCGAGTACACAGGAGAGGAGACACACGCGAGTACACAGGAGAGGAGACACACGAGAGGAGACACGAGAGGAGACACGAGAGAGGAGACACGCGAGTACACAGGAAAGGAGACACACGAGAGGAGACAAGAGAGAGGAGACACAAGAGGAGACACGAGAGAGGAGACACGAGAGGAGACACGAGAGAGGAGACACGCGAGTACACAGGAGAGGAGACACGAGAGGAGACACGAGAGGAGACACGAGATGAGACACGAGAGGACACAAAAAGGATGTTTTCAGGGTCTTTGAGGAGAATCCTGCTGTACACGTGAACTTGTTCATTCCTGCTGTGTTGCAGAAGACTAAAGTGTTAAAAAACAAGCGGGTTCTGAGGGATTGTCTCCTGGAGACAGAAGAAGTGAATCGTTCTCCAGGTGTCAGGTGATCCACAGTGAAACATGCTGCAGAGCAGATACAGAAACAACTCCATTCAGCAGCAAAGCAGGAGAACTTTGAGCTGCAGAGAAAGTCTAAAGTGAGTGAATGCAGTGCAGCATAAAGATCTGATGGTGGAGGTGCAGTGAAGGAGGCGTCACACATTGTGTAATTACACTCTGAAACAGCAGGTGGAGCCAGACACACATCTGTTAAACACTCATTCAGCCGGGTCAGTGAACGCACCTTGGCCTCTTTGAGCGAGGACTTGATCCCGTCTCTGTGTTGATGCATCTGGTCCACGTGGATCCTCCAGTCCTGCAGACCGACACGCAGACCGGTCAGAGGCAAGTCAAGACAGCAGCAACACAACAAGAGAGCATGCTGGGAAAACTACAGCGGCTGTCTCAGTTTGTCCTTTAAATCCTTCAGACTGCACGTTTCACACTCGAGCTTCTTCACATCTTACTGAGCTCTTGGTCAAAGTGACAGATACGTCTTCATGATCACAGATGATCCAGAAGACTGAAGACTGCCCTGCTGTTTGGGCATCTTTACATTTAGAAAGACATTTAAACACTGATCCTGCACCAGGTCCAGAGGCGAGTGTGCACCTTGTTGTCGGTCCTGATGGTGACTTTGAGTTGAGGAAGGACTCGCTCCACCTCCAGGTTCCACTCTGACGCGTCAACCGTCGACTCCAGAATCTCGTCGGGTTTGGAGGACAGCTCTGCTTCCTGTCGAGAGAAACAACCCGATGGATCATAAAGTGTTGCAGAATGTTATTTGAGAGTCTTTGAACGCATCGTGTTCCCAGGTGAACTCACAGTGTGAGTGGTTCGTAGCTTCAGAGCCTCCAGGTCCATCACGTTCTCCTCCTCATCGTCAGGCTCCTCCTGAGACAAACACACATCTCAGCCCTTCACTCAGCAGCTTCTGGATCCAACACGCTTTAAACACTTTATCACATGTATATGATCCAAATCATTCTTTTGCTTCATTTTAAACCGTGTGTAACGACAGCAAATAGTGTGTTTTTGGCGTTAGTCAGAGAAACTGACACACGTACACGTCTCTGGTCGTGGTACCTGTCAATCACCGTGTAGCCCCGCCCTAAAGCATCCCCTGCTTTATGGTCTGTGTGACTCTAAATGGACCATAATGTACTAAATGAACATCATGCTGTATTGAAGAAGACTTGAAACTAGAGATTGAGACCATAAACTCATGTTTACAATGTTTACTGAGGTAATAAATCAAGAGAGAAGTAGAGTCATTTTCTCATAGACTTCTATACAACCAGAGGAGTCGCCCCCTGGTGGACATCAGAGAGAATGCAGCTTTAACACATGAAGCTTTGGCAAAATGTCAAGTAAAGGACCTGAATCCATCAACACCAGTAAACACATACATGTGTTGGTTAGCAGCTGGAAAAGAAGTGGTTTGGTTAAATAAAGCTGGGACACCTACGATCATCTCCTCCACTTTGCTGAGTGTGAGCTCTGCGTCGTCCTCCATCACAGACTCTTCTTCTGTGGTTTCTGTGGGGTAGTGTGGTCTGGAGGGAAGAAGAGGGACGGGAGGTCAAAAGAAACGAGCGGTGATGAGCAAAGACATACGGCAACGTTCCAGCAAAGACAGAGAGAAAGAAGACGTTAGCCAGTAAACACGAGCGTGAATAACGCTGATTTAAAACGCTTTGTTTATCAGTGTGCTTTAGTGAGTAGCACTGAATGAGAACTAACAACACATGAATTCAGACTTTCTACAAATCTTCATCATTATGTAGTTGTTTCTGTATCCTTTGTATCTGTTTATTGCAGAATCAGTGTATCTTGTGTTCATACAGCTGCAGTAAACCAGCCAGACACAGTGAATAAACCTCCAGATGATGTGATGAACCAGACAAGAAGGCGTTTGGTTTCCAGGATATCTTCCACAACAAGCACTGAGCAGCACTAGAGGTTATTGCTTCCATGGTTGATGAAGGAAATAAACTACTTAAGTTGATAACGGCTTTTAGGGCGATAAGCCACGCCCCCTCTCCAGCACGTCTAGCACGATGGCGCCCCGCGAGCAAACTGCTGTGTTTGGTATGAACGCACCTTATTAAAGCAGAAGAAGAAGAAGAAAAGGAGAACTGGTGAGAAGTACCTCCTGAAGGAGAAGCCCTTCCTCCTCAGAGCCTCCTCGGCCAGCCGGTCCAGCACCAAGCAGACGTGTTCTCCTGAACCCGACTTCAGTTTGGAGGGCGGGAAGTCCACCTTCACCCCCTGACGGACACAGTGACCAGACAGATGAGTCTTCTGACTGTTCAACAGCAGCTGACGAATCCGTCTGAGGCGACCGAGTTCGAGGTCAGGATCAGAAATAACTTTCTTCAGCGTTACATATTTCATTCAACTGATTTATTCACCGTTCATCTGTCGTCACAGAGCGTTCTGACAGCTTCATCGAGGACAAAGGGAAGTCTTTTGACCTTTTTAACACCTTTCTTTATGCAGCGCTGCAAGAAGCCGGTCCCTCAATAAGTGGGAAATGAAAACCCAAGTGAAGCTGTCAGAAGGAGCGTCTGTGTGACTGCGTGATGTTTGACTTTTGATTGGTTTTGTTCCTGAAAACATCAGAAACACGTTATTGACTGGACTCTACAGAGATTGATCGGAGGGTGAAGCGTTACTCACGAAGGCTCTGAGCTCAGCGAGGATGTTGGCGACGGTGGCGTTGGGTTCGTCGTACTCCTGCGGCTCGGTGAACGGCCGCCCCGCCTCGTTGATGAGCCAGGCAGCGATGATGGTGAACATGAAGAACTGCTCGCCCGGGTTGGACGCCAGATACGGACTGGAGACAAAGTAATGCCTGACGGGGGATAAGAGGGGAGATCATTAGGCAGATCATTCATATGGTCTTCCTGTGACGTAGGATGGTTTTAGAACTACACATATAATGGTTCCCACTATAATCATTATCACTACATTACTGCTGCTCAACGTGTTGCACCAGTTCAAGGTAGAAGTACACTATAGTGGAAGTTTTCCTCTACATGTATACCTTAAGCTGTGATATTGTACACAGCTGTGTGACACTTCTCACACTGTGATCCTTACTGTTGACCTGTTTACATGTTCTGACAGATGTTCCTAAACAAACATGAATCAAACACCTCTGAGCTGTAACAGCTGTATCTGTTTCTCACCTGGAGAGATTCTTCATGTTGTGCTTCATTAGAACTTCCTCTTCGTAGTTCAGCACCTTTAACTTCTCCAGTAAAACCTCCATCACGACAAACACGTGGTGAGCAGCTCCAGGACCAGCGTCTTCTTCTCCTCTTCGACCGTCGTCCGCCATTATTATCCGTCTTCTTCTTCTTCTTCTGTATTATAGTACCGGTGTTTACGACTAACTGGCCACTTTCAGCCGAACGCGTCCGTTGTTGTCATGGTTACTACAGCCGTTGCGAACGGGAAGAAAACACGTGGCTGAAAGTCACCAGTTAACCGGGTCGCGTGATAAACCGTAACACCGGCTACCAGTCATACAAGTAAACGTTTAAATGATACAACAACCAAATCTATTATTTTGACTCACTTCCGGTTAAACTCACGTTAGCATTTGCTAGCTCGCTAGCTGGTTTGTTTGTTTAGCTTCTCCCCGTTGTCAGGCAACCGAGAGCTAACGCTAGCTGGTTACGTATTATGTTTACGAAATTATGTTTTAAAAACTTATATTCGGACTCCTCGTGGATGAAATATACGTTTCTTTAATCAGTTTAAATGGTATTTACACGCTACAAGCTTACAGTGCGGCAGGACTGTGGATATTGCAGCGGTTAAAGCACCTAACGAGACTAGCTAAGCTAGCTGTTAGCACTGCTATATTCTCAACATATTAGCGTCAATAGATTTCCGGTTTGGGGTCTTCAGAATAAAAGCTTTCCAGTAGTTGTCAACGCTTTTCAAATTAAAAGCTCAACAATATTACATTTTTCAAAGAGTAGGCTATCAAAACGTGTAATTATTTCGATACGTAAGCCCCATCTACAGAAGATGTTTAATAATCACCCTAAATATCAAGTTTTAAGAAGCCATGAATAAAAAGACACTTCACAAAAAATACAATAATATAACAGTATATTTGTCAATCAATTTATGGTTGTAAGTACAAGTACAAACGCATTATTAGTGACTTATACTTTACATTTAATGCTACTTTACACTTGAATTCCACAACATTTAAGTGGAAAACCTTTACCACATTTTTTATATATCAAACAGATATAAAGAAACAACTCACATTGTTACATTGAACTACACAACCATATATATATATATACATACATATATATATATATATACATACATACATATATATATATATATACATACATATATATATATACATACATACATATATATATGTATATATATATATATATATACATATACATATATATATATATATGTATATATATATATATATATACATATACATATATATATATATATATATGTATATCATGGGGTTATAATTATCTTCCACTCAACCATTCTTCATCTTTTAAATCTTATTCCGCCTGTTAAAATAAACAAATAAATCAAAATAAAAGAATAAAACACTGACAGGCACCGACAACGCTGCGCTTTTACTTTGACACTTTTGGTACATTTAGATGATGTTATTTTAAAAGAAGAAGAATCAGGACTTCACTTGTAACAAAGTGCTACAGTTTTGCTTTGTGTTACAGAGAAGTGAGAGCTGATCAAGATAAATTCTCCTTTATTTACAGATAGATGCTCACACATCCTCTCCTCCATATGCACGTATACGTTACCTTAGTGAAGCATGACACACAGTCACACACTGTGTGTGTGTGTGTGTGTGTGTGTGTGAGAATAATTCATATCCCCCCCCACACACACACACTCCTGTGGTTGCGGTGGAGAGAGGGGGGTGCTTGTTTCATCTGCATGCTGCTCCCTGCCCGTCTGTGAACACACACAGGTGGAGCTCCCTGGTGGCTGTTTGATTGACAGGTCCTCGCTGATGACGCTCAGCGAGACGCATCCATCCCCGACAGCCTCGACTCACCGCCGACTCTCAGCGGGAACACGGAGGAGTGGGTGTGATGCAGACATATGTATAAATAAAGAAATATTCAGACATATGCTTGTTTACTGTCTTCCTCAGAGTCACATGTGTCAGACGCTGTGAGGCCTAGCTTAGCTTAGCACAGACAGCCGGCGTGGTTTGTCAAAGGACATGTCTGTATTCTGTTATTAACTTCATTTTAATGGCATTTCTTTTATGACTTTTCAACATTCAAGGATTCAAGGATCATTTATCGTCATTATGCAACACAGGGATGCACAATGAAATACAGTTGTAGCTCAACACAACAAACTCATGACAAACATAAACAAAATTTGCATTTAAATTAGCTTCATGATGAATGTAAACAGCAGCAACAGAAACTATTCTCTGTTCAGATAAAATGTTCGGCATCTTCACATTAAAAACTCAACATGATGTAAACATTGTCCATCAACTGTGACTGTGTTTGAGCACCAAACAGCATGATGTAAACACAGAGTCCTGCTCCTCTGGTCCACCAGAGTCCTGCTTGATCCTGGACCACCATGGATCCAGGTCTCTGAGGAGATGTGGGCTCAGCAGTCACCGACCTCAAGCTGCTTTCATCCATCTTATTTTCCCTGCGGGTAGTGGAGTAGCCTCAGGTCCTAGCTGGGTTAGCTTAGCATCCATGAAGCGAAATACAAGGCAGCTACCAGCCGCAGCGTGAACACGTGTTGCCAAAAACAAGTTGAATCCTCTCATGCATCAGATGTTGTTGCATGGACTTAACGGTGAGAAGTTACTGGAAGCTTCTCCTCCTGCCGTGAGACGTGGACGAGTCAGCTGCAGACACAGCAGCAGGTCTACTGCGCAGATGGTTCGTCAGGAAGCAGTTCCAGAAAAAAGAAAAAGAAATGAACAAAACAAGGATACAAAAATAAAGATGAATGAATGTTGAAAGATTTCCATGTTGTTTAAACGTCACCAAGAGAATTTATCCCCAACACAAAGAGCGTTTACATGTTGGCTGCACCTGCCTTTCACATCCCAGCGAGCCATTTGATTCATTATTAACATGAAAACTTGTGCTGCAGCAGCTGTTAATGAATCTCCTCCACACGCCTACAGAGCTTAAACCAGACCTGCAGCAAAGCCTTCACACAACCTGCGGAGAAAGTGAAACCCGGTTCCCGGTGTGATTACAGGCCCGGTGCAGCCAGACAGCGTGTCAGCTACGTGGCCCGGCCTCCTCTTCCTCGGCTTGCCAGCGTTGGATGGAGAGGTAATTGGGAGGAGAGGCAGAGGTGGATCCACGGCTTAACCAGAGCGGAGGCGGTAATGAGTGCCGGCTGCCGGGAGGCCTTCGCCTGAGGGCCAGGAGGAAGCTCGTCAGCCCGGGCGGCCTCACTCAGGCAGGCTATTCATGCCTCTTTGCTAAAAAATAACTGCAATCTGAGAGTCATTATCTCACTGGGTATGTTCTGAAAGTTGGTGCCGTGTTTTCACGGTTCTGCAGCGTAAAGGTTGAAATGTTTTTCAAGGTAATGAGGAGTTCTCTAACCAGGCCGGTCTCATCCAGCATCCGTAGCTGTACCTGATTTGTAGATATCCCAGGAAATGATTTAGTATGTTGTTCACGTCATCATGAACGAGGACATTTAAAAACTGTAAAAGCGCACACAGGGTTTGAGGGAAGGGAGGTGGACGGGTCCAACAGAAAGCAACCTTTTATTGAGAGCACCTCATCATGTTCTCTCCACTGGAAGTGAAAGACTACCCCCCCCCCCCCTTAAAGAAGCAGGATTTGAAGCTGTTAATTGCTGCTGTTATGTGAGCACACGTGAGCTCGGCTCACAGCTTCATCAGTATTCTGCTTCCTCTGCCGTCGTGTCAGCGCTCGTTTCCCTAACACAAGCTGTCGGCTCTTTAAAACGCTGCATTTGTCATTTTGGAATGAAAACACTGTCTTCTTCACAGCTTGATGAGTCATTGTGAAAAAAACAGAGTGACAGGAGAAGCGATTATAGATCCCACACACTGAGCGCTCCATTCACACACACACACACACACACACACACACACACACACACACACACACACACACACACACACACACACACACACTCTGCAATGACAAGATTCCTACATCATGCAGTTTAGAGATGATGTGTCTGAGTGCTAAAGCAGAACTGTTTCAGGTTGTGATACTCCACTTGGAGTAACTACGAAGAAGTCCTTCATCTAACAGATGATCACTCAAAGGTGATCGTGACGTTAAAGTATACAAGTAAAGGAGAATATTAGTGAACGTAGAGGATAAAAGCAGGTTATGGTGACTTTGTAGTTTTGTCTACGACAGAAATATACAATATTGTATATGATATTTATTCCTCTCAATGTTTGTAGTATTTCATGTTTATGTATTAGAATGTCATCACCAATGCCTGCTTCACTTCATATGACAAATAATCCGTCATAAACATCCATCACAGTCTACAGAAGAACTTCCTGTTTAAACGTTGAGCAGCTCATAGTTCACCTGTTTAATTATCAGCAATAGTTCAGGTGACCACTAAATGAATCCCTCACTGTGACATGACGAGACAACAATGAATGAATCTCAGATAAATGCTTCAGAAAGACAAGATGAGTCTCGTGCAGCTGCTGCCTCTGTGTCGAGGTCAGACAATGTTTCCAGTCACTCTGAGCTGTTAATGGTTCGTCTGTTCACATGTTTCTTCCTCCTGTTGGAGAAGCTGAAACAAAGTCATTAAAGCCTCCAATCAGGGTGGGACACAGGACGTGACAGAGCATGTTAAGATATACGGTATATATACAGTATATATATATATATATGCAGAAACAGAAAAGACTCGTCCAGCAGCGGGCAGTCGTTGTTTGGTTCGTTCAGAGCGAGTGACGTAGCATATTGAGCGAGTGTTATTAAAGGTGACGTGGTACAATAACATCTTTAAAGGTGACTCTGAGAGGAGAGGCTGTCCTCCCAAACAAACACAGGACCTTCACCAGGGAGACCGCTGTTTGTGTCCCGTTGACTTTAAACCGGTTACGTAATGTTGTTACGGGACGCTACGTAAGGAAAGTCCGCTAAGTGTTATTTATTAAGCTAGTTCGTTTTCTCAACGTGTAGCTTTGTTATTCACGTCGTCATTCAGCGTTTCCCGTGTTTTGCAGAAACGTACAATACCGACATTTTTTCCTGCGACCGGGTTGTTAAAGATGATTTAACATTGCAGTGCCCCCGTTATAATAAGCATAGCCCCCCCCCCCCCTCTAACTGTGGCGAATATTTTCAGACATTTTTCCCCACAGAGGGTAAATTGGTCAGTGATAAATAAATGTACGTCAAGACTGAACGAGAGTATTGTTGTGTTTATCGTTTGTGTTTTATTGAGCCAAACCTACTGGGATGGTGATGGGAAGTCATTTAAAACTTTGTATTTTAGGTGTCCCTAAAGTCCTATGTGGGCCCTGCTGACGCAGCAGAAACACAGTTTTTCAATCTCTCTCTGTCTTCTGCACTTTGACTTCTTTTGTCAGTGTTTATTCGCTCTTCTTCTGTGGTCTTGTTTCTGTCACAGTGGACAAAGAAGACACATACTCCACCTCTATACGAGCCACGTCTGGGCTTTTACACATTCTAGAAAGACATTAACTGGATTTGCAACCTGAACCTTTTCAGGTGACAAAATCAAGTGAAAATTCAAAAGAAGTCCTGAATCCTACTGCAACACATCCGCACAGAATGTGAATGTGAACCTGTGAGAGTGTTCACGCGCGTCACGCTGCCGAAAGAAGAGATTTGACAAGTCAATCTGAAAACATCCGCAGGTTATTCAAGTGTTTCTGGCACAGAAGAAGAAGAAGAAGTGTTGAGATGAAACGCGTCCTAATGGAGCTGTGGATCGGCAGACGGCGTCTCCTCCTTCCTCTGCACCGGAGCCCGTTTCTCTTCTCGACAGATTGCTCGAAGAGCTCGATTGTGCTCAGCTAATGCATAACAAGCAGACGGCGCTGAATGCAATCACTCCGGAGCGGCGTCTCCATCTCTTCTCACGCCGCCTCTCTCTCTGTGAAATAAATCTAAATGATGCTTTTCTGGCTGCCAGCGCTGCCACGTGGGAGCAGGAAGCTGCAGAGCGACGCGTTATGGCTCACAATCACAATCACAGCTCTGCCCCAACGAGGACGGGAATCAATGAACGGCTTTTTCTAAAGGCTTCATGGGTGCAGTTGATGTGACAACCCGTTCACGGTGAAGCACAGGTGCTATGACCAATATTTACGACGGGAGCTGCAGACGGAGGCGGTGTCGTCTTTACAAGTTTCTCAAAGGTTATAAAAAAGCAGGAATTAAGGCGGAGCAGCTGACGACCTGCAGAGAGCCAATCAGAGTCTGCAGCTCGTTTACAGAAACATCCAACATCACCACCTTGAGCACAGATCAGGTGACCTCTTACAGAACCCACCTGATGATTCACAACTCTGTGCTCACACTTCACGGTGCATGTAGGATGTTGAACCGGTCTGTTACCAGCATCTAAGATGTCTGGTCGTTTCGTGTTCGGTTGTCAGAATCGACTCAAGTTCTACAGAATCCAGACCGGATCAGGAACATTTCAGAGCAGCAGAGTGTTTCAGTTGAACAGGTGACCATGTTAACTGGTGACCTTGACCTAAACAGTTGGTAAATAATAAACACATATTTAAAACTGATTGAAGGCTTCTAGAGGACGCCTTCATGTTCTGTTGGTGTTTTCAGCAGCTGATGCTGAGAGTCACTAGTTAACACGGTCACTGGTTAAACCGGAACACCGGCGGCGTCTACGGCTACGAGCTATTAACCGTGTTGGCGACCACTGGACCGTATTTTAAAAGTGACTAAAGTGAAACCTGAGTGTCTTCATGGTCTCTGACGTTCTGTTCATGAACTCAGATGTCAGAGTTGATCGTCTAGTGACTTGTAGCTGTAACGTCTTCTCCTCTAAATACACGTTTATATCTGGACACTGATGTATTCTAAACTGTCGCTTGGCTCGACGTTTCCGCTTGTTACATGCATTTAGTGTCTTTTCAAAATAAACTTCTAACATAGGTTTATGTATGCAACGTTAACTACTTGGTGGGTTTAGGAAAATACCTTCGTTTGGCTTAAAATAAGTATATTTGTGACCTAAATTAAGTCAGTTTGTTACGTAACGTGCGTTAGTTAAGTACGTATGTTCGGTGACAAAACACACAGGACTTGGACGTCGGTCTGCTGGGTGAAATTCCTGTGTTTGTTTGACCGGTTCGACCTCCCCTCCTGTCTATAAACTGCAATTCCTTGTAACTTATTGGCCGTTTTATACACTGATGCCGATGTCAACAATAAGCTAACATCAGCCGATAAAGCTCTAGTTCCATTTTAGTTTCAGTAAAATTCAGTCCGACGATCGGATGGATTTCTGGAGAACCTTTGGTCGTCTGTCTGCAGTTTCAGTCGTTCAACTGATTTCCAACATGGCTGGACAGAGATGTGTTTGATGTAAACACACATACATCTCACCAATCAGCTAATCAGACAGAGTACTTCCTGTGTTCATGTTATTGATTAAATCAGGTCGTTTCCTTTCAGAGTAAAGCTCTGTAACAGCAGACGCGTCTCTTTTCGTTCTCAGATTGCAGATCATGTAATTGATTCTCTCTCTTGATATCCAGTCAGACCACAGAGTGTCTTCTATCTTCCCTCATCTGCACAGGGTTCATGTTGCAGCTGGTCCGTTTGATTGGACTCTTTGAGGAAATAAGGGGGCCGGTGTTTGTTTTAGGGCCAATAAATTCTCACTTGACAAACTGTCCGGCCACACACAAGACGAGTCGGACTGTAAATTCCCTCCCCGAGCGAAGCCGAATGATTGGCATTTCATTTAGACGCCGAAACGCCGGCGGACGAACGCAATCTGCAGAAGTCTGCTGACTCAGCTGAGCGATCGTGTTTTGCTCGAGACAACATCCGAGTTTAGAGGTTTAATTTGAGCCGGATGAATGAGATGAGTGGAAGATAGCGACAGAGAGGAGAGACGGTCCGAGCCTCTGTGAAGATAAGCAGAGGACCAAAGGGTCAGAGCTGATGGAGAGCATCAGAATCATGAGTTATGTAAACCATAACACTCGTGAGTCCTACTGTACTGTCCTGTATTTAACTTAAAGATGATTTAAATATGCATGATTAAAACATTTTCAATAACATTGAATTTAAGTGTGAATTTTCTTTTCATTTGTTTCTCTAATCCTGATAATTAATGTTATTTGGTCTTTGAGTGTTATAGTTTATGTATGATATCCACACGATCATTGACCAGAAAGGTTGAAGACAGCAACAAATATCGTTTGTAAATTACAGTAAGAGCTCTGAAACAGCTGCTTAACTAAACGGAAGCTGGGATTTCAAATCGAAGGCTTTACAACAAGACAACTTCTACAAATACTGTTTATATTTAAACCTAAATACAGCTTGCATCCGCTCCACACAACATAAACATTAACTACACGTTACATAAACTAATCCGACTGAATATTGTTCACCAAAGTTGAATTTACAGATTTGCTTCCACGATCACAATGAATGGACTTTAGGTCCAAAGTGCTCAAAAAATGCTCAAATATTTCTCCTGTATATTTATTTTTTTTACGAGGCATGTAACACATGTTAGTCGTATAAAACACAAACAACTACAGTTCAGTTTTAGTTTTAGTGTGTTTTGAGACAGCATACGAGTTCATACAGGTTTTATGAGAACTTTATTTATAGAAAAACAAAAGGTTAAATGACAACACAGCTGTGTTTCACTGTAAAGAGTTAAAACTGGATCGAGATGATTGTAAAAATAACAACGAAACAACTGAGCTGTTCAAATCAAACAATCAAATAAACACTATTAATCTACTGCATTAAACTCACCATCAACACAGGTTCACTCACCAGGAAACAAATAAACACGTGAAACAAAACAGCAGTTTAAAGCTAAACAGGAAGTGCAGAATACGATAATATATATAATATGAGAGCACTACACAAACCTCTACAGATAATATGAAGAGCATCTAAAGACCCCGATGAAAGCTGTGACCTCAGCGTGCTCACTAAACTTCAAAAAGAAACGATGAATATAAAGCAGAAAAAAAGAAATTAAAACATTCATACGCCAAAATTCAGCAGTGCTGAAAAAGCTTTGAAGCCGGCGACGCCTCACACCGCCTTAAATCCTTCAGAAGAGTAACCTCAGCCTGATGTCTGACAGACGACGGATCCTCATCAGCCTAGACTAGTTAAGACCGGACTGCGTCGCAATAAAGTTCATGCAAAGTTTTATCAGCTGCTGCTCAACCAAACTTGAATGGGACATAAGATGTGCTGTTCGGCCGAGCGTTTCGTCAAATCACGCAAAACCTTCGTGGGAAAATGTGTTTAAATATGTTGAGCAGACGTGTTGAATATTGTCTGGATGAATATATTTCAGGGAGTTGAGGAGGTTGAGAGACGTTCGATGCATTCACGTCAATGCTAACCTCTGAATTCATGTTTTCATTACATTTGAATAAAGTCCTCCTAAAGCAGCCGGTTCCAGACCTTTGAACCTTCGTCCACTTTATACATTTACTCAAGAGATTGAAGAAGTTCCGGTGAAACGTCCACCGAGGCTACAACGACCAGTTGGGGAAACAGCTGACTAATCAAAACTGGCCACTTCGTTTTATTCAATTAAAGGTGTTTAATGTGTTTTATTCTTGTGTCTATGTGCTCTATTTGACTTATAAATAGGCACTTTGAATTGCACTGTTGTGTAAAGACGCTACACAAATAAACTAACGAACTACATTCATGATAAACGGTGACAGAAACGTGGCCACTAAAGCGTCGATGGAGCTTTGAAGGTTGCTGTAAGACAGAAACATAAAGTATGTTTTGTGTTGGTGGATGTTCGGCTGCAGTGAAACAAAGCAGTTCATTCTGACTATCACTGTTTTATTTAAGTAACTGTAATTTAATGCTAATCTGCTAACCGCTAACCCGTATTCTAGCCCTCCATGACCAACTCTCTGCTCCCTGAACTTCTCATTGTTTCAGCGTTTATGAAATGAATGCTGGGTAATGAAGTCCCTGACTTTGTTGAATCTCTATCTAAGCGATCGCTGATGCTGCTTTTAAGCACGTCAACGTTTAGTCTCCTTCCTGTCATTTTGCACACAGAAACCAGTCTGATGTTGTTGTTGTGTTTCCTCTCCGGGCGTCTCAGAGACCAGCTGAGTCCTGCACCCACCAAATCTTTGTGTTTTTACCCCCCCCCCCCCCCCCGTTTTACCAGTATGTCCAATATTATATGTACATCCAGGTGAAAGATCATCATCCTTCTTTTCCTTCCAGATACACCTCTCTGTGCACTGTGACCCTGGTTACCTGGGAACCATCTTCACATCTCTGAAATAGTTTTTCTTAGTGAATTCATGTCAAGGTGTGTAAATCATTTGATTGTTAAAACCTGTCAGCAGATAACATCTGACAGAGTTGAACCAACACCCTGAAAATAGATTTTCATAAATAACCAGTGTCGTATCTCGAGAACTTCTTCCGTTTTAAAACATTCTAGCAAAAATAAATAGTCCATCATCGATGTCGACCAATCACAGACCTTCTCTCTAAATCCTCAGCATTCACGTGCTTTCTCCATAGTCCCGCCTCCACTTTCGTGTCCGATCCGATCTACTTCCTGTAATCCTCTTCAGCTATCCGGGTGGCGCCGGCCTCCTCCTCCACCGGCCCCTCCCTCTTGGTTTCCATTGCGACCTCGGTGTAAGCGACCGGCTTCTCCTCCACCGGGGCCTGGTTGTGGAGCTCGGCCTCGGCGCCCTCCTGGCCCTCGGCGACGGCTCTCTCCTTCTTCAGCTTGATGCGGAAGGTCTCTTTGTTCGGCGCATTCTTGGCGATGTTCTCCTTCAGCCGCTCGCCGGACTGCTTCAGCCGCTCGCCGGCCTGGTGCATCTTGTCCCTCCGCTCTGGCGGCATGACCTTCTCGCCCAGGTTGTGGAACTTGGTGCCCAGGTTGCCTTTGGTTTTGCTCATGTTCTCCTTGGAGAAGGCGGCCTTCAGGGTCTCGGTGCTCTTCGCGACCGATTTCTTGAGTCGGGCGGCTCGCGAGGGGTCGGCCTCCTCCACGCTCAGGTACTCCTCGTCCGAGGAGAGGTCGAGGGGGACGTCGTAGGAGTCGGGCTCGACCTCCAGCCCGTCCAGGCCGGATCCTTTGGGAGACTTAGTGACGGCGACCGACGGGACCTCAGTCTCACCCTGCAGAGAAGAAGACAGACAGGACAGTCAGGACGACAGGTCTAGAGAGAGAGACAACCGAGACCGGAAGAGGAATAAAAACCACTAAACCATCAGGTATGCAATCCATTAACATCTCAAGGTCATCCTGGTCAATGTTGAAAATCATAGTTGCTTCATGGTAATATTGGATTTCGCATCAATGTGATGAAGAAGATTAATTGCTCAGAATTTTAAGCCAAAAACAGACATTCTGGGTATTTGTGCCAGTTGATTTCACCACAACACACTTCAGAGGATAGATTTACTATTTAACCCACTAAATAATAAAGAGTTTATGGTCTCAATCTCTAGTTTCAAGTCTTCTTCAATACAGCATGATGTTCATTTAGTAGATTATGGTCCATTTAGAGTCAAACAGACCATAAAGCAGGGGATGCTTTAGGGCGGGGCTACACTGTGATTGACAGGTCTCTATCAGATCTCTACGTCACTCCACCTTAGTCCAAATATGGTCACTTCCTGTTCACTGGTTGAGGGGAACATAGAGCGTCATAGTTTGAATCGTAGGGTAAACGTATTTAGGCCAAACAACAATGTTTTTTCTAAACCTAAACCGCCACCATTTCACAATGTTAACGACACGTGAAACCTTCGGCATTAAGATACGCAAAAGGCTGCAGCAGTAAAATAAAGAGTCGGGATGAGATCACGGTGGACTTTCAGGGCTTCCAGTGTTTGTCGGCCAAAAACACGTTCGGGACCTTTCTCTGAAACTGCACTGGATGCAAAGAGATGAAACTGATATTGGGTATCAGAAGGTTTTTAAAAAGCCCAGTTTCCTCTGAATCTTCTTACTTATTGTGCATCTAGGGAACTCTTTAAAGTTCTGATCCCCCTGATATGTTAATAACATTCACTTCCACAAGGACCTCTCACCGTACCAGACTCACAGAGATGAAACCGATACCAGACTCCTCATCCGTCTCTTCTTTCCATTATGGAATAAATTACTACGCTGCTCATTGATGCAGGACCAGATAGAAAACATGATATTCCTCTGAGAGAGTCTGTCAGACCTGCAGCCTCTGAAAACACTGGCATCTTCATGGGATCAAGTTTTTCTATTTTTACAGATGAGGAGAAACCGAGCCTCTTTCAGACAGGAAGCTGCTGGCAGGAACACAAGATGGCCACTAATAACAATGACACCATCTGGTTTGAGCAGCGGGGCGAAGTCGGTCGATCCCGACTGAAATATCTCATCAACTATTGGATGGATTGTGAAGAAATGTGGTTCAGACATTCATGTTCCCGTCACGACGATTTATAACTGTGATGATCCTCCGTCGTCATCAGGTCAAAATGTCAGTACTTTTATGGCTAAATACCATTTGGCATTCGTGTCTATACGGCTCAAATGCTAACATGCTAACATGCTAAACTAAACAGAGGTTATAGCAACTTTAACGGCTGAACCATGCAGCAACCTCCGGGTCTGCCGACTGAAGCCGATGCAAAAGTGTTAAAGCTGCATTCTCTCTAGTGTCCACCAGGGGGCGACTCCTCTGGTTGTATAGAAGTCTATGAGAAAATGACTCTACTTCTCTCTTGATTTATTACCTCAGTAAACATTGTAAACATGAGTTTATGGTCTCAATCTCTAGTTTCAAGTCTTCTTCAATACAGCATGATGTTCATTTAGTACATTATGGTCCATTTAGAGTCAAACAGACCATAAAGCAGCTGCTTTAGGGCGGGGCTACACAGTGATTGACAGGTCTCTACAACTCTGCGTGAATATATTTTTGAACAATGAAATACAGCTTAAATGGGTAAATATCTCATCAATTTGTTCTCTCAACACAAAATATCGTAAAAGACGACTAACTCAACGGACACAAGTCACTTTTTAAATACATGGCGAACCCTAACAAAAGAAGCAGGATTATCACGTTTCTGAATGTTTTTTGTTAGCCGACTCCAAACAAACCGGCTCCACCTGCTGCGCCCTACAGGTGACTTTGGATGTGAAAGCCAATTAATCCTAATTAAAGCGCGGCCGCCTGCAACGATCACACTCATTAATCAGGGAGGAGTCATCAGAGCGCGTCCAGACACCGTGAATGACACAATAATTACACCGGCGGGGGGATGTGGGTCGAGACAGGTATTAATAACCTCGGGGGGAAGGAAGACAAGAGAGAGAGAGAGAGAGAGAGAGACATTATGTTACCACACACACACACACACACACACACACACACACACACACACACACACACACACACACCACCAGGCTTCCTAAATAATTCATATCAGTTTCAACAAAAGAAAGAGATTTTAAACCCTGAACACACCAGAAAATGTTTTACCAGTTAACAATTTTCTTCACGTTATGAAAACGTCGCACTTAGAATATTTTAATCTAATATATAGAGAAGTACTCACATTATTTACTGCAGTAAAAGTACAAATACCACACTGTGAGAATACTCCACTAGAAGTTAAACTCCTG
>NW_027466470.1:760000-815000 GCF_050575085.1 Anarhichas minor | reverse complement strand
ACACACATACACACATGTATACAGATCATTCACTATATATATATATACACACATACACACATGTATACAGCTCATTCACTATATATATATATACACACAAACACACATGTATACAGCTCATTCACTATATATATATATATATATACACACATACACACATGTATACAGCTCATTCACTATATATATATATACACACAAACACACATGTATACAGCTCATTCACTATATATATATATATATATACACACATACACATATGTATACAGCTCATTCACTATATATATATATATATATATATATATATATACATACACACATGTATACAGATCATTCACTATATATATATACACACATGTATACAGCTCATTCACTATATATATATATATATATATACACATACACACATGTATACAACTCATTCACTATATATATATATATATATACACATACACACATGTATACAGATCATTCACTATCAGAGTCTCTCTCCTGTTGACCAGCAGCTCTGTGCGCTGAACACAAACCAACAGTTAGTAGAGCTGCAGTAGAGATGACGTCAGAAGAACAGAAGGAGAAACATCATGAAGGACTTGGACACCAACAGGTTTATATGAACAAATATGTTTTAGAGAAGCTGTTTGAAGGAATGAAAGAGGTCCAACAAGTCGTCCACCTCTGGAACACGCTGAGAGAACATCTGTAGCTCCTGATGTTCACTTTGACATGTTCAGACGAGATAAACGACGTATGAGGACGTCGACCCGTCAAACACAGAAGAGAACGACGTCACCGTGAGATTCACTGAGGATGAGGACGAGACATGAGGTCGTTTTTAAGTTAATCTGAATATGAACGTCTGCATTCAAACAAGAACATTAGTGCAATATTCATTTTCATTATCCATGTAAACAGATTATTAGGAATATTGTCTTTTTCAGAACAAGAACCAAATCAGAACATTTGCCATAACTTGCCTTAGCTAAACTTAACTTAGCTAAACTTAATTTAGCTTAACTAAACTTAGCTTAACTAAATTTAGCTTAACTAAACTTAGCTTAACTAAATTTAGCTAAACTTAACTTAGCTAAACTTAACTTAGCTAAACTTAATTTAGCTTAACTAAACTTAGCTTAACTAAACTTATCTTAACTAAACTTAGCTTAACTAAATTTAGCTTAACTAAACTTAGCTTAACTAAATTTAGCTTAACTAAACTTAGCTAAACTAAACTTAGCTTAACTAAACTTACTTATCTAGGAGAAGTCCCGCCTCTTCCTGTGGACCACCATGGGACCTTATTCCCAAAAATATGGATACGGTAGTCAACCCGTTTGAATTGTGCCATTAATTACACATGTTTGATAATGTTAGTGTTGTGTTATCAAAGATAGAAGTTATTTGTCACACATTAACCACGTTATAACGATAACCACGTTAAACAACTTTAACCACGTTTAACAGCATTAACCGCCACTATTCATAACGTTAAGTGTTACAACGTTAACCGCCACTCTCTAATAACATTAACAACTTGTCTCAACTTGTGTCGCCACCGTTTAATAATGTTAAACGTGTCGAGATACGACTTGTTCACTCCAAGAAGTCCATTATTCCTAGTTTTCTATATCTTATAACATGCTTTTAGTTTGTCTGGCATTATTATATTTTGATTTCATATTTTGGTTTCATCTTTCATAATCTTGAGGTGTTTTAAGGGGCGGTCCTTGCAGCAGCAGGTCAGGACGATTGACACCCTCCCCTCTCTCTATATGTCGACCCCGTGATGAGCTGCCATGTCAGACCCTGATTCTGGTCGACAGCAGTTTATAGCGTGTCCCGCTGGCTGAATGCTGAGGGCCCAGAATAGGTCTCTCTGTCACGGATCCACAGCAGCTGTTAGCAGCCCGTTACTGTTCTGAAGTCTGGACGTTAACGAGGACAAGATCGCTGAATGTATATCTGCAGAGACGTTACAAAGACGACCGTCTCTGATCTTCAACTTCATCAGGGGTTTGGTTTAGTAACGGCCCTTTTTTAAAAGCTTTTCCAACTAGATGAGAAGAGTTTGTGAGAAACTTGAAGGGACATGTAAAGCTGAGAGGTACAAACTCTGAGCTGTGTTAAAAGTAGAAAACCAAGACTTTAAACAGGAGTTTTAGTATTTTGGTCCTCCAGTCACCAAATCCCTTCATATTTACCTTGAGTTATTGATAATGATGTGAGTTTGGATGGATTATCTGCACAATTTAAGTAAAAAGCACTCAAACTAACAAAATAACATAAAAACCATCTCCTGAATTATACTTTAAAAGAAAGTAAAAGTAAAATTATTGAGAAATTCAGCGATATCTTTCAAGCTCTTTAACCCTCAACAACCTCTTGAATCCTGGAGATAAAAACTCCCACGTTTTCTACATTTTACCTACTTAATCTATTCAGAATTCATCACTGGTTTTGTCGATGGAGTCCGGTGGCTTTGAAAGTAAAGCGGTGAGAATACACGGTAATACACTGACGATGGATACATCCCAACATTATCCCTGTAAGGAATAATCTGATTATTGAAAGGGACCGTTTAACTGTCCAACTCAATGAGTCATTGCCACACCACCGGAACAATTATAAACTGTCCAAATTAGGATATTCTGTTTTTGTTAAGCCAGTTAGGATTCTCTCATTTCTTCAAATCAATAATTTGTGTGACACATGTCCAGTAATTTGATCTCTCAATTAAGGAAAATTGTTTTCCCGAAATAATAAATTAATCAAATTATTTTCCTCCTTCTCTATAAACCGCTTGGATTTATCTTTGCATTGTTTTTATGGGAAAACATGGCGACACAGCGAGCACAATTCAGCACTTCAGAGGATAAATGATTTTGAGAATGTGTGCAAAATAAGAATATTAACAACCAATCTGTCAACACTGGACTATTGTCCTCCCTCAGGTTTGATGTCAGTTAGTTTGATTTAACACAAGAGTGAGCAAAATATCATCTGAAATATTTAAACTATTAAAACAAAGTTTTGACTCTTTGCAAGACAAGACTTCAACATTTGAGTAAAAATGCAGTTTTTATCGTGCTCCAGCCAAACAGATCTGTAATAATTTAAAGTGCTTCAGATTAACTGTCATGTAGAAAAGCCTCCGGACTCAAAGGGTTAGAAAGGAACTAGAGAAAAACGTCTTCTTCTGTTGATCATCCGACCAGCAGCACGCACGTTAACGCCGTTATGAAGACATCTCGTCAACGCCTCCTCGATCAACACAAGAGCCCCAAAAGTATTCCCACTCTCTTTGCACTGTTAACGGACGTATCGTGTGTCTCTTTGGAGACGAGACGCCTCGTTAGGTTTAGTTTTCAACGAGATGACTCAACAGGAATATTCGTTCACGCAAACGTTGATTTCTTCGGCACTCAAACGGTCGTGTTCAGTGGAGTGTTTCAGATTAACGATAACGAGTGAATCATCCTGTTCTTCACATGACCTGATTAAGGTGGAGGAGACATAATGAGGATGCTTTTCTGTAAATTGGCTCCTCAGCGTTGAACTTAAAGCACCCTTCATTTCCTCGCTGCGTCGCCGCTTAATGAACTGAGTCACACGTCGTTCCCGCTAAGATCTCGCTGCTCACCACTTGAGTTTTGCCGCCTGAGGGAATGAATCTGCTTCATCTTTTATTCTTAACTTAATTACGCTCCAGTTCCTCGGAAACGGAAATGTGTAAAAAACAATTACAATTCTGCATCAGCGTCTCACTGCGAGCGACGGTTTCCTGATAAAACACACAACTTTGTGCCAAAGTTACAGACTATCGCGGTTATTTCACAGTCAAGAGTTCTGTTGTGCCGCTGAGTTGAAGTGGGAGGGGCTTCGTTTGACAAAGATGACGTCATGTACTTCCGTGCACCAATCAGGATTTAGCATCATGTGAATCAGAATGCATCACAGTTTGTTTGTTTGTCTTCTTCTGTTGCCAGGCGACCGTTGATCTCTTCATAAACCAAACTTGTACATTGATTGTCGTGTATTTCATGATTTATGTTTAACATTATCAAGAAAACCGCAACCTTGCAAACCATATTTTCACTTTATGGAAATTGTAACATAATTGTAACTAAAACATTTATGAGTTGATCTGATGGTTACTGAACGTTTAAACAAAGCTTCGTCTACTTTATACTAGCTTACAAAGATTACAATTATTTTATTTGTACTTTTTAGGGGCCGGAAAATGTGAAATCATCCAGTAAATCACAAGCAAAATAAAATTAAAATAAATATAAATATCAGCTGCTAACTTGGCAAACTTTTGAATAAGGATAAAAAAGATGTCTGCAATGTGTCGTTCTGCTTTTCCTTCCAAACAATCAGAATTTATCTTGTTGGAATTTACTGGATTATCAGGTCTTATTGTGTTTGCCCAACAAGTGTTGCTGTACTTCATGTATTTGCTTATTTTGTTTTTCAATGCGTAATAACGACCATTTGCCTCCTTGTGAGGTTATCGTGGAATCATAAAAAGTCCGACCAAACCCCAAAATGTTCAATTTACGCACATTATGAGAAAACGCACATTTGCAACACTGAACCTCACAAAACTGTTGGTGTTGTTGTCTAAACCTAACTGTTGGTGTTGTTGTCTAAACCTAACTGTTGGTGTTGTTGTCTAAACCTAACTGTTGGTGTTGTTGTCTAAACCTAACTGTTGGTTTAGTTGTCTAAACCTAACTGTTGGTGTTGTTGTCTAAACCTAACTGTTGGTGTTGTTGTCTAAAACTAACTGTTGGTGTTGTCTAAACCTAACTGTTGGTGTTGTTGTCTAAACCTAACTGTTGGTGTTGTTGCCTAAACCTAACTGTTGGTGTTGTTGTCTAAACCTAACTGTTGGTGTTGTTGTCTAAACCTAACTGTTGGTTTAGTTGTCTAAACCTAACTGTTGGTGTTGTTGTCTAAACCTAACTGTTGGTTTAGTTGTCTAAACCTAACTGTTGGTATTGTTGTCTAAACCTAACTGTTGGTTTAGTTGTCTAAACCTAACTGTTGGTGTTGTTGTCTAAACCTAACTGTTGGTTTAGTTGTCTAAACCTAACTGTTGGTGTTGTTGTCTAAACCTAACTGTTGGTTTAGTTGTCTAAACCTAACTGTTGGTTTAGTTGTCTAAACCTAACTGTTGGTGTTGTTGTCTAAACCTAACTGTTGGTTTAGTTGTCTAAACCTAACTGTTGGTGTTGTTGTCTAAACCTAACTGTTGGTTTAGTTGTCTAAACCTAACTGTTGGTGTTGTTGTCTAAACCTAACTGTTGGTTTAGTTGTCTAAACCTAACTGTTGGTATTGTTGTCTAAACCTAACTGTTGGTGTTGTTGTCTAAACCTAACTGTTGGTTTAGTTGTCTAAACCTAACTGTTGGTTTAGTTGTCTAAACCTAACTGTTGGTGTTGTTGCTTAAACCTAACTGTTGGTAGTTATTTTAAGGCCAACAATGATTTTTTAACATAATGTCGTCCCGAAAAAAACACTTCTGAGGGACATGAAAAACAACAATTGTGTCCCTGTACATAAATCCAATAGGTTGCATTTCGTGACTATTTCACAAACCGCAGTCAGACTGCGTTGCATTCAGAACACTTGCTCTTGCTTACCTGGTAGATGACGACACGGAACTTGTTGCGGGTGAGCAGCTCATCCTGCGTGGATTCAACCTTCTTGACGCGAACGTTTTGCTTCTCCACGCGCGCCCGCACCTCCTTGACATTGGCGCTGACCTTGCGGGTCTTCTGCAGGAGCTTCTCCACCGTGCCGCTGGTGTCGGTGTGGTCCTTGGCCAGTTTCATGACGTCGCCCTGGATGGTCTTGATGTTGTTCTCCAGGTCCAGCTGACGCTCCTCCATGCGCTGCTGGCAGGACTGGACGTTGTCGATGATGCCGGCCACGCGCTCCAGCAGAGACAAGATGGTCAGGGCACTGATGGGGTTCCCGGCCTCGTCCTCCACCCCGACAATCTCCAGCTTCTCCTGGACGCCCGCCGTGCGATACTTGTGCTGATCCATTGCGGGAGGAAGATCTCTCACTTAGAGTTTATTTTAACGGTCGAAGACGTGTGGTTTAGTTCGGGTGACGGGGACCAGGACCAGTAAAGTTACCAGCAGGGAGACCGGAGAGAGTCAACACCCAACCGCAGTGACCCAAACTCAGGTCTGGGGACGGGAGGAAGGGGAAACTCCACCTACACCTCTTAAAAAAGGCTTCAGGATCCAAAACGGAACCTGAATTCAGCCCTCATCGGGATGTGGGACAGGCAGTCAACTCAGATGGGAGCGGCAATGCTCACACGAACCAACCCCCAGCTAAAAATAAGAACTCTTTGCAAGGCGACACTCGGACATATTGGGAAGACGCAAAGCAGAGGATGATGGAAATCCCCGTCCAAGTCATGCTCTGCTTTGTCAGATCGACTCATAATTTTCCGTTATTTGCATATGGTCACGCTAACAGCTGCGATTTCATGTACATCAACAGCAGCTTAGGAGTAATTCTGCAGCTCCACGGTGACAAATGCAAAGAAGCCACAGTTGTCTGGTTTGATTACACAGTGCTGGCGTGTTTTTCGGGGGGGGGGGGGGGGGATTAAACATTGCAGCAGCTGCCCTCTTTACTTTCCCATGGGCAGCAGAGTCCAAACATTGACTGCGACTGAGATCTGAAGCTCTTTATAGAGGCGACTGACGGAGTGTCAAAGTGACACTGTTTTAGCTCTCTGATCAGCCACGGCACTAACGGATGAATGTGAGCATGATGTGTGCTAAGTTCACAGTAGTTCATATGTATTCAGTGTGCTGATTAATTCAAGGTCTTTAAGATAAGATAATCCTTTTTAGCTCACAGTTTGACGAAGTCATGGACTTGCTTTGTCACTTATTGATGGGCAGCTCATAAATACACATGGATGTGTTAAATATAACATAGTCATGAAGCCGCACCTATAAATACTGCAAGGATAAGCTTTCGGGGCTTCTCATTTTTCATCTTGCGTCGCTTGCACAAGTTTGAAAGAGAAATAAAAGTTACTCATTGGCGCGTGAAGCTAAAGAAGTTCAACTTCCGAGTCGATAAATACCCGGATCTTCCACATTACGGGGGCCATAGAGCACTATCGTCTCCTTTAGCCCCGCCTCCCAGCCCCCCTCGGTCCGGCCTCGTTCTTATTCACGTCAACGGAGAAAGGAAAATAACTCTGGTTTAGACTATTAGTGCATTTTATAACTTTTAGGACCTTATCATTTAAACAAGGGCTGTTCATGTGTTCATACTAGGAAGTTGATTAACCTAAAAAATACAAAAATCCTCTTAGGTACAGACATCTTGTTCCCAATATAAGTCAATGGGAAAATCTTTTTGGGCTCCATGGCATCATGTTGTAAATTGTAATTCACCATTTGGCCACTACACAAAATCTTCTTCCGCATGACGACAATTAAACAACTTTAACAACGCTGCTGTTTTCTGAATGGAGCTTGGATCAGTTGGTATAAAGCTATGCTAACATTGTCCATTAACACTCTAAATAGCTTCATAGGCTTGAAAGTCGAGGAGGATCCACTCTACCCACCATAGCGTCCCTAAATACCCCAACTACCCTCACCCGCCTGTCTAGAGAGAGGCGCTACTTTAGGATCAGGGCCTTTTAATGAATGAATGTTGGATCATGATGGATGTTTTGTACAGTGTGTTGGTTTGGAAACGACCGATGGCTCAATGTGTTCGACTGAAGCCAGCAGCTGCTCCTGTCCCTGAATACCCCCCCCCCATCCCACTCTACTCTTTAACCCCTATATTTAGTCCAAGTAGCATGCCTGAGGCCCTGCCTCTTGTAGAAATGTACAACACATACGTATATTTTCATGTGGAGAGGCGGTGACCTCTGCTCCGGTTCTGGCTTCTGCAAACCAGCAGTTTTTAATTAGATGGGAGCGTTGATTAAACCGACAGGTGGGTGGAGACTTAAAATGATGACATGGCTGGAGGCAGGCGGGTCTTATCCAGCGTTCGTAGCTATACCGACAAAAAATATGTGTACTTAATTCGTAGGTATCTACATAGCTAACTAAGTAGTTCACGATCTTTTCCTAAACCTAACTAACTTTGTATGTTCACACAGGTCACTGTCAATAATTTGTGTTTCTGTAGTCATCACACACACACACACACACACACACACACACGATTTCTGTGAACATCCTTAATCCTTCACAGGAAGTGGAATACGAACAGTCAAACACAAACCTCACATGATGAGATTAACATTTCTCTTAAATGACACATCGGCACCAGGGTGTACATTAAAAAAACATTTCCTTTTTTTATTTTGGCAGAGACCAGAAATAGCCTCTCAAAAGTCTACATGCAGAATATTAACATGTCAAACACATTCTAGTCACATTTAGAGAAGTCACGGCTGCGATGGTCGACGAGTAGAAACACGTTGCTACGACCTGGAGACTAAGACGTTACAGAAAAACAACTCCTGTGACGGAAAAATAAAAAAGACAAACAGAGAGAAGACAAACCTCAGCACAGCCTCAGAGTTTCAGCTCGACCGCACAAATCCTCCTGAGGATTATTGAATTGTTTCTTCTGACATTAACATCTAAATCAATTGTTTTCTGGAGGTTGAAGTGAAATTTTATGTCTTACTTTAACGTTAACGTTTTTTTCCCCATTTACCCAACAGATGTTGTATAACGTTAGCGCAACAGCTTTGAATCCTGTGAATATTTATGTACACGTGCAACGTATTCTCACTCATCATGATGAACTGGCGTTAGTTAAGTATGTAAGTTGTGTATCAAAACTACGGTAAAAGAAGTTGACTTGGTTTCACACGGGGCATGAGCAGCGGTGTCCTGGATGAAAGTCCTGTATTTGTTTGACCCATCCATCCATCCATCCGAACACGGACTTAGTCTCTGAGTGTCTAATACTGACACAGATGCATTAACATTGGAGTAAATTGAAAAATCGGAGCGTCGCATATCGACACTAAAGAGTGCCTCAGTTCGTGGACATCAGACACCGAGGGGAATCGATATTTGACGAGTTTGGAGTGAGAAAGGGTTGAGATATTAGCTAAAAGTCAGTCAGATTCCTCGCTAAACAGATCTTAACTTGCCCCTTTAATGAATAAAAGGCCATCATTGCAGCTCCTGCTTGAGGCCAAGCTGTGGCCAGCTGAGTCGGGCCAATCGAGGCTTAGCGTTGGTGCACTTCTGGCACCAGAGGACTGAATGCGGGCGGGTGGGCCCATATATGGCTGCAACTTTCTGGGGCTGCAATCAGACTTCTGGCTGAGAATTAGCTCCAGGTAGCAGCTAACTGTTGTCCAGTGGCTGCATGAGCTGGACCAGTGTACTTGGGCCAACTCAGCCGGTATCATTCATGATGGTGCCTGATCTGATCCAAAAGTGGCACCAGAGAACAATAAGTTCAAGGAGCACGATGCCTAATTGAGGAGTTATTTGTACCATCGAGCAGTTTCTGTTTGGACTCTTCAGGTCTCGTTACCTTAGAAGAAAGTGTTGACCTATTAGCTTTAGTTTAATTTTAGCCACTTATCCTGACGATTCCTTTGAAACTAATTGATTTTGGTCCAAACTTTTACTGTTATAATGCTGGTGTTAACGGGCCCTTTAGCTACTGGACAGGGCCGACATCTTTTCCCATTCATCATCCACAAACTGATGCAACAATCAACTGTAGCTTCGGTTCAAACTAAAGTTCTTCTCTTCATCTGAAGGGTTAAAACCATAAAGTCCGAGCCAAGGTTCTTGGTTGTCGTCTTCTACTACATCCTGTTGTCGTTGCCTACATCCAGACATTGTCGCCTACGTCCTTTCGTTGCCGCTTACGTCCTTTCACCCACGTCCCTTTGTCATCGGCTACGTACCGTCTTCCCCTACATCCAGACATCGTCTCCTACGTGCCAGCTTCCCCTACGTCTAGGCATCGTCGCGGACCTCTCATCGTTACCGGCTGTGTCGGATGTGCTACCACGGCTCGTTTGGTTTGTTGTTTTTCCTTTTTCTAATTCTGATGACAGCCGCCAGAACTTCCTGTAATTGGTCCGAAAGGTTTACAACCTAGAAGCGAACTGGTTGATCCAGACTGAGAGCGCCTCTTTTTCGTCACCTTTCACACCTGTAGTTTTGGTTTCAGATCAAACTGAAACATCCGAAAATCCGGAACAAACAAGGTAGGTGTTAACGGGCCCTCAGTCTCGTCTTGCAGTCTGAGTTTTAGTTATTAAGTTAATGGCAGTAGAGTTCATGCATAGTTAATCGCCTTACATCACATCAGGAGACAGAACAATCAGACCTTTTCTTAGTAAAATTTGGTGTCCAAATTGTTGGAACAAATCAGCTTTAAACTAAAATACGCAGCTTGCATTTAGAGAATATCCAACATGACTTGAGGTTTAAATACTGCTGGAAAATACGAGCGAGGTTCCAGTTGTGAGGGTGCTGAGGTGAGACGGGAGAAGAGTTCATACGCTCAAGAACAAGACAAGTTGGTGAGAAGCTTCACACAATCTGCAAGGAAATAGGATTTTGATATAAAAACACACAACAAGCCATAACTCGACATTGTGTTACAGTAAACTCAGGGAGAACACAGAAAAGGCATCGTCATTCATTGGATGTAAATTTCCTGTCGACATTGTTTGGATTGTTGTTGTTGACGTATTCGTCTGTCTTCGCTGTTTTTACGTCACACTAATAGAGACTTTAATGACGGTGAGTGAGCTGCACACCAATAACGTCTGTATCTGATCACACGTCAGGTCAGAAGGAAACTAAAGTGTGTTTCCTGCAGGATTATTAAAGTTGTATTTTCTGTACGGGACCCTCTGAGCTTGGAATGTCTCGCTGAGGAGCAAACGCAAAACTAAAGACAAACAGAAGGAGAAAAAGACACAATTATTCTCTCACATTCAAAGAAAAGCCTCGATTACAAGCCAAGACTTTCCTACATACAAAATATAATTTAGAGTCGACCCTCCGTTTGCAGCCGACGCACTTCCGTTACAATCCGCAGGTTTATTCGGACAAAAAAAAAACATTCCTCAAAATCCGTCAAAATCAACGTGAATGTGTTCCTTGTCAGAGCAGAAGTGGTTTCAGAGGAACGCACTCCGACTGTTTCCCTCCGCCGATGATGAGTGTTTTCTTTTTTTGTTGTTTTCTGGTGCCGGTAAAACATTACACATTCCTTTAATCAACAGCGACTAAACCCCCCCCCCCGATAGCGTCCAGTCATCAGTCAGACTTTTGTGGATTTCCGTTTCCACCGGAGGCGTCGAGGCCGTCGGCTTTCCTTTTAAAAAGTTAAAACTACACAGTACACAGTTTCACAAGTCATGCCAATACACAGGAACTAGAATCCAAGAAACAAACGTTAAAAATGAAAGTTGACATAAAAAATCTGAAGTAAAAACTATTTAAAAGATTATTCTCATAATAATAATAAATTATTTTTGAACACAGTGAAATCTTTCAGAATAAGTGTAAACATATCTATATCACTGCCCCCCACCCCCCCCCCACTCACCTCCTACAGACACACTAAACAGAGGAGACTGCATTTGGTGATCAGCTGCACATTATTAGTAAAAAGTTAGAAATAATAATTTTCAATAAATAGCACATTCCAGAGGGGCAGATACCGTATTCATAGAGCATTCAACAGAACCTCGAGTGTGAAGGGATGAACCCAGCAGGGCGAGTTAACGACGTGAAGAGTCAGCGGGTTCTCCGTGTGTCGGCTCCTTCAACTCAAAGGAGGCAAAGAAACACAAAATGATTTCCATCCAAAGAATGAAAAAAGGAGGGAAAGTAAGGCCCCTTAAATAAATATCCTCATTCTTCTTCCCAGGAGAAAAGAATATTAATACACCACATCTACCGTTAAAAAATGGTTTCCCCCCCCGCCGTAAGAAAACACTTATCAAAAAGAAGGCAGCCGGTCATCACGGCTATACCATCCTGGAGTTAGTGTCCGAGGAAAAGTGTCCCAGGTTCTGTTTTTGCCGGCGACCCCTGTTGTTCTTCGGACATTTCCTAAAGAGACACAGACAGAGACATTAAGACTTAATCCAGTTGTCCTGTGTACAGGGACATGAATTGTCCATTGTTACTGTTTCCCTTGGAAGACATTTGTTTTTGGCAAAAAAAACAAAAAACGACCACAATGTGTCGAACACGGATCTTCTGTTTGTTGGACCCGTCCACCATTAGACGTCATAAAGCACATTAGTTGGTGTGACTCTTGTTTATCACATAGATTCATCTCATTCATCAATAACAATGTTTTTTTTTCGTCCTAAGCGACATGAAAAAAACAGAAAGACAACTTGTGTCGCTGTACACGAAACCAATTGATTGCATTTCGTGACTATTTCTCAAACTGCCATGAAATTGGGCTGTAAATCCACACTGAGGTGTTTATTTGACGACAGCAGAGGCTCCTTTCACTGTCAGACTGCTGCCCAACAACATGTGTGACACAAAGCGAGGCGGATGTTTCCTCTTCGCCTCAGACTGAAGGAGGAGAGTCTGTCTGCTGCCTCAGAGCGGAGGAACGAGGGCGAGTCACATCCTGTTTAATCCTGTCGTCCACCTTCCTCTGCAGACACGTGACCGGCCGAGGCTGCTCCTGTCTTTACTTCACTATCATCACTGAATACAATCATATTTAATCTAATAATCTCTCTGGTACACAGATTATGATTATTAACACTGCAGAAAGTCAACCTATGTATCATCATCGTACTCATCGTGTGCTCCTCCTCACATAAATGAGACTCCTTTGACTCTCGTCTGTCTCTGCATTTAAATCGTCATAGTTTTAATTTATTTATAAAAAAAAAAAAAGCAAAACTACACAGATACTGAAAAAGTGATGCAATATACTCGATCAAAAATGTAACCTGTGCAATCAAATCAAGTTTTATATCATGTAATTGAAGTGTTTTGATGAAGTTTTTAAGAGGTAACTAATGGATAAGTAATGAAAGTAATACGTTTTAATTATCTGCACCACTTAAGTGCTGTTTTAAAGGTAAGAACAATAACTATAAAATTGCTAAAAAACATGAAAACCATTCTATAGTTCATGCCTTTAAGGGCCTTAATTATTACAATTATCAACACTTTATAACATTATAACTAGTGCTGGGCAACGATTAAAATATTTAATCGCGATTAATCTCATTGTTATGGCAAAGTTCAATAATGAATTCAAAAGTAGTGTATTGCGCACTTTTATTTTAAAAGTACTGTTATATGAACAAAAGGGCAATAACATTTGGTTCACGAGATGCAGGTAGCATGTTTTATACTTAATGTGAATATAGTTCATACTTTGTTGGCATCTTATTCTGAAAACCGGATGTTCGTCTGAAGAAACCGGATGTTGTCTCACGTTAATCTTTCCGCTAACTTTCAAAGTCCTTCGCTCGCTCCCGTTAACCATTAATAAATCCTCAAATCAACGCTAAATATGGGCGTACTGCTTCATTTAACGGTCCATGCAAAAACAGTAATATATACTGTATATATATTAAGAACAAATATATATACAGTATATATATATATATATATAAATATATATATATTTATTTCAGCGTCGGAAATACACGAGGGCAAAGGGCAAAACTGCCCCTAAGAAATATAATTTTGCCCCTGATATCACTAGGAGAGGGGCAAACAATGCCCCCATAATTTCCTCTAATAATAATGATAATTTAATGAACATCGTAGCCTATATGACCCGGTCCAGTTGCCATATAATGTTTTTGATTTTCGCCTTGACTGATGTTGCGTGTGAGTGAAGAACCGAACGTTCTAAATAAATGGAGGCTTCTTTATCAGACCTGAGACTGCGGTCAACTCAGACACTCACATGTTAGTGCTCCTATATGCTGACATTCACGGTAAACTCATTCAAACGGCACAGATCGGGAGCGAGCGAAGGACTTTGAAAGTTAGCGGAAAGATTAACGTGAGACAACATCCGGTTTCTTCAGACGAACATCCGGTTTTCAGAATAAGATGCCAACAAAGTATACATATTGCATAATGGGAATTAGATTAAATGAATTATATTCACATTAAGTATAAAACATGCTACCTGCATCTCGTGAGTTAAAGGGAAAATACACCTAAATTGTGCATAAAGTGTCTTTATTCTTTGATTTGAGGGTTGCTAATAAATAATACCTGACTGACAGTCAATTAAGATATTTACTAAGCAACAACTCTGAACTGAATTTGTACCTTCAAATGGCACATTTTTGAAATTTTGAAGGTGCTATAAAAATATCTTTCTCAATAATTCCATACAATGACTGATGTATATGTAATCAAGGCATCGTTGACTTAATAATTGTTAATAGTTGTTTAAACAATTTAATAATAACAATAAATAACCACAAAGAAATAAGAATAAAATTGAATATGATTGTCTGATTTATGTTTGTTTTTTGTTCAAAAAATCTAAGAAAACACTTTGAATCTGTAGACTACTGCTAATAGTCTTATTGCCATTTGATGACAATTGCTCATATACTGTAAGCCTAAATAAGTATATTTATTATTTTGAACAAAGGTTAAATGTTATTTCACAAGTTTCAAAAAGTGCCCCCAATTTTTTTTAGAAATGCCGCTGGAGGCAAAAATTGCCCCCTAAAAAATATGTAAATTTCCTACCCTGCTTTATTTAGGGTTACACATTCTCATAAAATATCGAGTTACACCTGGAAATACTTCAGACTCCTCAAGAAAAGCAAAGTCCCTTCATAAAGTCTTACATCGCTCGTTAACGGATTTATAATTAACGTCGATCATAATCATCGTTGTTTGTTCATCGGCCTCACCTCGTGATGCACATCACCACGGCGACGATGACGGCGATCTGCACGGCGCCAATGATGGCGGCGATGAGGACGTAGTGGAGCTTCTGTCCACTGGGGACCACGTACAGGATGTTGAAGTCCTGAGGCTCCTCACACTGAGCTCCTTTGTAGCCTGCGTCACACCTGGAGAGTACAGTACAGAGTACTATGTGTACCTCTGAGACAGTACAGAGTACATGTACCTCTGAGACAGTATAAAGTACAATATGTACCTCTGAGATGTAGTACAGTAGAAAGTACAATATGTACCTCTGAGATAGTATAAAGTACAATATGTACCTCTGAGATAGTATAAAGTACAATATGTACCTCTGAGATGGTAAAAAGTACAATATGTACTTCTGAGATGTAGTTGAGAAGTAGAACGTATACATGAAACTACTACAGTAAAGTACCTTCAGGACAGCTCTTGAGTAAATGTACTTCTTGACTTTTTTATAAATATATAAGAGTAGTAGTGGAGGTACCTGCAGGTGGCCGTGCTGTACTTGATCTCACATTTCCCGTGAACACAGAAGCCGGCGTAGCTGTCGGCGCAGGGGATCGGCATCCCGGCGTAGAAACCGTCTCCGTGGTCCAGACCGGTGGTTTCTGAAGGACAAACACGACGTGAGAGGACGACCAGCTGCTGCTCAGTTAGACCGGTTGGACCGGTTATACTGGTTAGACTAGTTTGACTGGTTAGATTGGTTAGACTAGTTAGACCGGTTATGCTGGTTAGACTAGTTATACCGGTTAGACTAGTTAGACAGGTTATGCTGGTTAGACTAGTTATACCGGTTAGACTAGTTAGACCGGTTATGCTGGTTAGACTAGTTATACCGGTTAGACTAGTTAGACCAGTTAGACCGGTTATACTAGTTAGACCGGTTATGCTGGTTAGACTAGTTATACCGGTTAGACTAGTTAGACAGGTTGCACTGGTTATGCTGGTACCATTAGAGCTATGTACAACATTAAACACATGGTAATACCATAGTTTATATAAATTAATTGATATTCAGTATATAGATGTGTGTGTAGGTGAAGAACAGATGAAAAACTGGTGTATGGACAATAGATGATATGAATAAAGGTATATCATTCATATACATAATAAGTATATACTATACATCAAATGTATTTAGTTACATGTAACTGTGTAATATGACAGAAACTGATGAATTTAAAGATTGTGTTCTAGTTTTCTTCAACGGAAGAACGGATTCGTTGGTCTTCGTCTCTCTTTTAGTCCAACCTGCACGATCTTTAGATTCCAGTGACGATGTTTGTCATCAGAGGATAATTCCTGCTGCTGTTGGCTCAGCGTCCGTTACTTCAGAGCACAACGAGGATCATCACCCACACGACACCTCCACTAGTGGAGTCCTGATCACACACACATTCTACAAACGCCTCATTTGAACTTCCTGAGAAACCTTTTCCTGCTCAGCTTCAGTGAGAGGAGAACAGAGTTCAGCTGAAACCGATTAGAAAGGTGGGGGGGGGGGGGGGGGGGGGGTGTTCTTGTTCTTGCTTTGGGGCTCAAGAAGAGAAATTAAAACGTAATCATGTTTCTCAAACGACATTTAAACGACTCACACGCAGCGAGCTTGTTGGAGGTTTTCTAAATTAAAGGATTTTTGTCAGAAACGTTCATAATTTTTATAATTTTCTGTGATGAATAACGACCAGAATATGAGCCTCAACTCAGAATGAACTCTGACTCCATCTGTCTCTTTCTACCCACAATTCCTTGTGCTTCAGGTTGCTCCGTGGATTTGTCGTGTCATACCAGACTCTGCATTCATAACGCAGAGA
Source organism: Anarhichas minor (assembly GCF_050575085.1). Lineage (NCBI taxonomy): Eukaryota > Metazoa > Chordata > Actinopteri > Perciformes > Anarhichadidae > Anarhichas > Anarhichas minor. Next base: position 798,228 of record NW_027466470.1, on the reverse strand, counting down.
CCAACAACAGACCAACAGACCAACAACAGACCAACAACAGACCAACAACAGGCCAACAACAGGCCAACAACAGACCAACAACAGACCCCTTTACAATAGAGGTCTACGGGGAAAATGGGCTCATTCAGGTTTTGCTTCGGTTGGTTTTGTGTTCTTCTGTGGAACTCAAATATTACATCTGTGATCAAGACCGGCGTAAAATAATATGAAAGTTCAAAAACTATTTGATAAGATATCAAATATTATTTCATAATTACTACTTATAGTTAAAAAAACAACTCAACGCTCCTCTCGAGGAATGGGACGATATGAAAATGTCAATATATTCACGATATTATCCTGATAAACTAAATATGCTTGAAACTCAACGTGGCACTAAAACGTCGTGGACTTAATTTAACTTACCAAATATGTTGAGCACGGAAAAACAAAGAATCTTACATAAGATTATTATAAATCATAATGAAAAGTAGCAACGTTTTCAGTTCTTTCTCACGTGATAAATCCGGCTCTATTTCCTCGACCATGGCAGTGATACATACATACTACATATCATTGTTTCAGCAACTCGTGAGAATGTTTATGATTATCTCAATAATGTAAATCCACCACCGTCAACTTATTGTGGTTTTTCTTTCCGTGATTAAATCCTACATCGTCCCAAGGCTGGCTCATAAAAAATGAATTCCTTATTTTAACTGATGTTCTTTTATATGATATCGGTCACTTCTAATGGAAAACAAACCCTAAAGAAACCTCTAAGTTTCACAAATAGTTTGACATTTTGGTAAATTCTTCGTCTCTTTCTTGCTGAGAGTCAGATGTTCAGTTTGATAGCACTCTCATGTTTGTACGCTCAATAGGAAGCTGTAGCTATGTTAGCTTAGCTTAGGTGGGGACTGCTAGCTAACCTCCGCGCACAGGTAACAAAATCAACCTTAATGTGTAGAAAAACTGTTTAAAGATGATACGTTGTAGTTTTATTCATCGTTTGTTTTCTACTCTTTTATTTGAGATAAACCTTTATGTCCTTTTATTTCTTATTCCTTATTATTAGTTGTATGTGATGAAGGTCATCACTGCAGAGGTCAGATGAACGGATGTGAACACTGTGGCTGTGAACGCAGCCTCTCGTCTCTCTGGTGTGGAGCTGCTACGTCCTCTCACTGCTTCACGTGGACAATGCAGCGGTTTAATCCGATCCTTCTGTTGCTCGTCTCTGAGTGCACGTTAAAACCCAAAGCAGAGGAACTGACGGAGCAGTGGAGGAGTCGCTCCCCTCCAGAGACACTTCAGTCGGTGAAATCGATGCAGAGGGCGAGCTGCACTTAATAAAAAGCCTCTGGATTCTGTTTCATCTCACTCTCTGATCTCCAAACGCAACATTTGCATCGTGCAGCTGGCTGGTTGACGCTCCTTCTGCTCCACTAATCCGTGTGTTTACTTGGGAGAAATTACAGCGTCACACGGCTTAAAGGACTGTGTACTCACATTATGCTCAGAATCAGCAGAGATTCAGAGCTGTGACGACGTCATTGTGTCTTAAGGAGATTTAAATTAAGGTTATTTCTCCTCAGCAGGTTCAGACGCAGGTTAACAAGCTGCTGAAAGGCCGAAGGAAGTCCGTCCATCAGCTGCAAGTGGGTTTACATAGACTATATAAGAAGTGGACGTCGTGGTCGTGACGTCACCCATTGGTTTGTGGACTGATGTTTTGAAGCTTCGAGTATATGTATTTTTGACTATCTCCATCTTTGTTTTTGGCCGTCGCCATCTTTGGCTTCGACTGTCCCCACCTTGTTTTTTTGCTTTTCCCATCCTGGTTTTTGGCTACGGCAATCTTTGTTTTTGGCAGTTGCTATATTTATCTTTGTTCGTCACCATCTTGATTTCTGGCCGTCTTCAGCTCGGTTTTCGACCATCACAACCTTGGTTTTTGGTCGTCGCCACATTGGTTTCTGGAAATGGTCTCAACACACAAATGACTGACAATGAACGTAACTTTGGAGACCGTTCAACTTCAAAAGCCAGGAAATAGAAGCAGAGAAGATACTTTTTTACGCAAATGATCTCGGCCCCCATTTACTTAAAGTCATGAAGACTTTTTCTCTGTTTCTGAGAGAGGAACTAAGTGTTCTTCAACATCTCAAGGTAACATGGGGTCAGTAATTGACATATAGATGACCATTTAGTATGGATTACAAAAGTATGGGTTTCTGTCAGAAATGTTCATCTGTCTCAAAGTTAAGAAGTTCAACACTCTGGTTTCATAGCTTGTTTGTGAGCTTGTTTGTATCGTACATGTTGTGGTTGAACTTCAAACTGTTGCAACTTCCCTGCAGAACAAATCAACCAGGTTTTTATCTGCATCTTCCATCTGGAGCTCCTCTATTTGTCACCACCAAGGATGCGACAGATGGTGGTCGGTCAGTTGATCTGTCCAGCGGGAGTATAAAATGTGCAGGTTCTGGCCGATTAAACCCTGGAGGCTGAGTTAACACGAAGATTAATAAAATCAATGCAGGGTCTACTCAGGGCTCATGCACACAGTAGTGTGGCTCCGGTGTGCAGTTCGCGGATGTGGATCGACGTTTTATGAACACAGATTGTGTTCAGTCAAAACCCAACAGACAGTGTTAGCTCTGGACTTTAACTTTGCTGTAGTTGTCGCAGGCAAAATATTATTTAAAAAAAGGTTTTGCAGGTTGACCAGGACCACTGTGGTGCCGTCAGTTGGTTTTTCTTGCTGTCAATCAGCTATCATACTTTATTTGTAACCAGGCAGCAACCTCCGGTTCTTTAAAGTGAAGTCAAAGCTTCATGTGTTAAAGCTGCATTCTCTCTAGTGTCCACCAGGGGGCGACTCCTCTGGTTGTATAGAAGTCTATGAGAAAATGACTCTACTTCTCTCTTGATTTATTACCTCAGTAAACATTGTAAACATGAGTTTATGGTCTCAATCTCTAGTTTCAAGTCTTCTTCAATACAGCATGATGTTCATTTAGTACATTATGGTCCATTTAGAGTCAAACAGACCATAAAGCAGGGGATGCTTTAGGGCGGGGCTACACGGTGATTGACAGGTCTCTACCAGAGACGTATACGGCGTCTCTACGTCACTCCTCCTCAGTCCAGATATGGTCACTTCCTGTTCACTGGTTGTGAAAAAAACAAGATGGCGACAGCCAAAATGCAGAACTCGAGGCTTCAAAACATCCACAAACCAACGAGTGACGTCACGATGACTACGTCCACTTCTTATACGTCTGTGAATGTAACTCAACCGAGGTGCTCGTGTTTCTTGACTTCTCTTGTGACTATAACAGGAACGATGGAGGGGACCACAGCACTGCAGCTCAAGTTGTAATCAATGTAACTAAACAGCTTCCTTACCTAAGACGTTGACCTTGAAAGGAATGCTGTCATCTTTCTTCAGTTTCTCTTTGTCAGCTGTTGAGGAAACAGACATTTACAGCAAAGTTACTCTAAATTAAAATAAACAACTTCCCTTTTTCAACACGAACAGATTCTAGTCTTTTCATCCAGGCTTTGCTGTTACATCTTCTATTGTCGCTCAGTCTGAACCTGACTGTTTGACTTTCTACCTGCTGTCTTTTCATTTATTGGCTGTGTGTGTGTGTGTGTGTGTGAGTGAGTGAGTGTGTGTGTGAGTGAGTGAGTGTGTGTGAGTGTGTGTGTGTGTGTGTGAGTGAGTGAGTGTGTGTGAGTGTGTGTGTGTGAGTGTGTGTGTGTGTGTGTGTGAGTGCGTGTGTGTTATTTACTCCTGAGGACAGACTAAAGGATGTCGGAGGATGTTTACTCAACGCCTGCGTCTCACTCGGTTTGTCAGTCGAGGTGGTGCAGGGTTAATCTGAACCAGACTGTGTGTGTGTGTGTGAGAGTGAGAGTGAGTGTGTGTGTGAGTGGTGGGTGATGACAAAAAACACAAACAAAGCAGCAGCAGGTTTGGCGTGTTGTTGTTGTTATTTTGCAGTTGACGGGCTTCATGTCTTCATGCAGGAGGAGCTGCTGGGAATGTTAAACAGCACACACACACACACACACACACACACACACACACACACACCATCTACTGCTACACACACTGAGGCACAATTGAAATACACAGAGACAAACACACACTCATCCATCTCTAACGCTCCATCATTCCTGAAGAAATATTGACAAAACTCTCTCTCTCCCCCTCCATCCCTCCTCCCATCCCCCCCCCCCCCCCCCCTCTCTCTCTCTCTCTCTCTCTCTGTGTAAATAATACAGAGGGGAAATACTGCACGAGAGAGAAATACGTTTGTGATTATTTAATAATCTGCTGAGTTAAAAAAAATAAAAAAGCATGATTTTTGACACGATGTGGCCATAAGTATACGGACACCTTCGTTGTGGGTGTGACTTTGTCCAACGTACGTACTTTGATATTTCAGAGTTCTATTCTTTCTCTTTCAGGCTTTTCCCAGAAACACAGCCGGTGTCGAACACACCGCCGTAGTAAACAAAGAGGATCTTAGTCGACTGAAATTCTAAATACTCTTCAACCAATCAGGTGGTCGATGAGGAAACACATCTGCAGTAATCTCAAAATGAATTAAATGGCCACAAAGCACTCTAGCTGGTAGCCTAAAAGCCATTTTGGTTAATATTAAACTAGATTTCATCAAATGAATTCATACTTAAATGCAACAACAGACCAGCTGCTCATATTCAGATCATTTCCAAAGAATAAAACGATCCATGGAGCCGTGGCAGTGCCTGCAGTTACATGATAAACATCACGATTCAGGTATTTATGAGACGGAACATATTGAAATACTGTATGTCAGATTTCTGAGAAGTGAAGCACCGGTCAGGTCTCTGCCACCGACACGTTACGAGAGTCAAACCTGCAGGAATAAGCTTTATGCAAATATGATATTTATATTATTTCATGTTGGTAATGGATCATAAAGACAGAGTCTGGTTCTGGTGAGTGTTGTCTCGGGCGCCCTGAGGATCGAGGGCAGATGCTCCTCACCACCCTCCACCTCACCGAACCAATCAGACGCTCGGTCACCGGCCACCTTGAAGCCGCTCCACTGACGAGGAATCCATAAATCCTGCCGGGTTACCGTCTCCTGCCAACACCGGCCGAGACGGAGCGGAGGGCGTCTCCGGTAAGACGACACGTTTGAGATTCAAGGTGAGTCGATGGACGTAAATCTTAGAGGATGTGCTGAGGCCGGGAGAAACAACACCAGCAAACTGACTACAAATGAGCTTTGTATCCAACAAGATACACACCTCTACCTACAGAACATGAATGCACTGTAGTTTGTAGATTTCCCTTGAGAGCAAATCGTATATAATCCACGTAATCGTGAACCAGGAAGTTTAAAGACCGCAAAAGAAAAAAGTCATGGAGGACGAAAGGAAGGTGGATCAATCAAACAGGAACCGGTCTTTCACCCAAGAGACTGTGAAACGAGGAATCAACGTTGATTTATTTGTCATGTAACTTCCGTACTTAAGTAAACGCCACGAAGTTAATGTAACCGAAGACCATGATCTCTGAAAACCTAACTAAACCAGACCAAAACCAAACTAACGGAGCTGTTTCCCTTGAAGACGGAAGTTTATTTTGAAAAGACTGAATGTAACCTCTGGTTCTTTAAAGTGAAGTCAAAGCTTCAAGTGTTAAAGCTGCATTCTCTCTAGTGACCACCAGGGGGCGACTCCTCTGGTTGTATAGAAGTCTATGAGAAAATGACTCTACTTCTCTCTTGATTTATTACCTCAGTAAACATTGTAAACATGAGTTTATGGTCTCAATCTCTAGTTTCAAGTCTTCTTCAATACAGCATGATGTTCATTTAGTACATTATGGTCCATTTAGAGTCAAACAGACCATAAAGCAGGGGATGCTTTAGGGCGGGGCTACACGGTGATTGACAGGTCTCTACGTCACTCCTCAGTCCAGATATGGTCACTTCCTGTTCACTGGTTGCAAAAAAAACAAGATGCGTCTCTTGTTGCAGCAGATCAAAGTGACTTCTGACAGATTTGTGGCGTCACAGTGAAACTAAAGACATCAGAAGCAGCAGTCGTGTTAACGAGGTTTGGATTAATGCCTCGTGGAATCACACGGAAACAAAACTGCACGCTCGGTTTGTGGGTTAATTGGAAACATTGGTGATTAGACACATTCATTTGTCTGACACGGCTTCAATAATGAGGCTGATTTATGGCGGAGATGAAAGGCTCTCAGTTGTGCAGTCAGCGGTGTTTCACCACATCCATCCTGCATTTTACTACGTCAGCAACTTAATGTGGAGTAATGACCTCCGTCTGCAGCGCTCCAGCACGGTTGGAGGTGGAGGAATTAAACAGCGACAACCCAATGACATGACATGTAACAGTGAGAAAGAGACTTTCTGGATCTCTCGCTGAGGCGTATTAAAGATATGATGTAACACCGTGAAGTAGAGCTTTTCATGCGACATGAATAAACGTTCCAGTTTTGAGGATTTTAGATGAGAAAAAAAAGGTTAGGACTGAAGAGAAGACATGAAAACAGAAGGAAGGACAGATCAAAGTAGGCAAAAAAGGAAGAAGGGAGGAAGGAAAAGAACTAGGTGAGAAAGAAAAACAGAAAAAATGAAAGAAAAAAAGAGAAAATTATAGAAAGGAATGAAGGACAAAAGGAAACAAGGAAGGATTAAAGGAAGGAAGGAAGAAAAGGACGGAGACGAAAGGGCACAAGGAAAGAGGGCAAGAGAGAAGGAAGGAAAAACTAAGGACACGTAAAAGGACAGAAGGAGGAAGGCCTAAAGAAAAGAAGAAATGAAGACAGAAAAAAAACTGAGGAATGAAAGACGAAAGAGAGACAAAAAAGATGGAGGACAAATGAAAACAAGAAGGAAAGAGACAAGAGAGAAGGAGAGACGAGGAAAGGACAGAAGGAAGGAAAGAAATGAGCAAGAGGAAGAACAATAGAAATAAGGAAGGACATAAGGAGAGAAGGAAAGAAAGACAGAAGTAAAAATGTATGGAAAGAAAGAAGGAAATACTAAAGAAAAGACAAAGAAGAAGAAACAAGAAAGTAAATAAGGAAGGACACATGTAAGGAAGTAAAAAGAAAAGAAAACAAAGAAGAAAGCGCCGACAGAAAAACAGAATCTCAAATGAAAGCAGCTGTCAGAGAAATGAAGTGCAATGAAAAGTATAAATGAAGTAAAACGTCAGAGCAAACCTGTGAAGTGGACTCTCATGAAGAGCTTTTCGTTTACGGGGCGGTTTATTGGTGAAGAACTCTTTCATAATTCACCCATTGTCTGAAGCTCAACCAGCCCGGCTGATGGGATTTTCCAATTTGGATTCAATAAAACAGCGATAGAGGCATCAGCACAAACCGAGCAAGGCCCATCTCTGCTCTCAGACTCACTCCAGGAGGGGTCAGAGGTCGACCCTGTGAGCCGTTAACAGCTGCAAACACAATCCACAGGATTCAAACCGTCCACAGAATAATGTGAGTGTTCGCCAGAAAAATGCATTTACTGTCAGTAAACACTTCATTGAGCTGCAAAACATGTCAACTTTACTCTCTCAGGCTTATGTGGAAGAGTACAGGCAGGCTGCCTGAGGGGGGGCAACAAGATGTGAGGAGGAAGGTTCAAAAAGAGCCCAAATATACTGCGTTCATGTGACATTGAACGCATCATTTTCCAGCCTGTTCGGGACACAAAAAACATCCAAGATCATCACACGACTCTCTGTAGTAAATGACAAATTGACGGAACAACGTTGTTGTACAGGGTTGGTCTTTGTGCTACTGGGTTAGTCTCTACTGGGTGAGTCTCTACTGGGTTAGTCTACTGGGTTAGTCTCTACTGGGTTAGTCTCTACTGGGTGAGTCTCTACTGGGTTAGTCTCTACTGGGTTAGTCTCTACTGGGTTAGTCTCTACTGGGTTAGTCTCTACTGGGTTAGCCTTTGTACTACTGGGTAATGTTGCACGGTGTATCGATACTAAAAAGGTACCGCGGTACCTGTACGTTAAAAACGATACGATTTTGCATATTTTTAGTATCGATACTAATAGTAGCGATCAGAGCGCACTCGCTGCTCCGCTCCCTGTCAGGCTGCCTGCAGGCATTGACTGCAAGGGGGCGGGGCTACCCAGCGCTCACACAGCAACAGGCAGCCTCACTCACAGCAGTGATCGCTGGGGAGACATGCATCAAGGTCCGTGTACGTTTTGATAGTCTGTTTTACCGTTCAGTCGACAAAACGACAATACAGAAATACCATGGTATTCTCGTTTTTCGTTTCAAACCAAAAATGGAAAAACAAAACCAAAAAACGGAAATGGGGGTCCGTGTACGGTCCCCACTGACATACAGAGACCCGTCTGCGAAACGTGTTTCAAAGCCACACAGACCAAGGGAGGCAACACGTCTAACATGGCAAAGCACCTTTCAGGCAGACACCCCATACTTATAAACATGAACACCCCCAAGCTCACCCATATACAGCTAACAGTTTGTGCTACTGGGTTAGTCTTTGTGCTACCGGGTTAGCCTTTGTGCTACCGGGTTAGCCTTTGTACTACCGGGTTAGCCTTTGTGCTACCGGGTTAGCCTTTGTGCTGTTGGGTTAGTCTTTGTACTACCGGGTTAGTCTTTGTGCTACCGGGTTAGTCTTTGTGCTACCGGGTTAGTCTTTGTACTACCGGGTTAGTCTTTGTACTACCGGGTTAGTCTTTGTGCTGTTGGGTTAGTCTTTGTGCTACCGGGTTAGTCTTTGTGCTACCGGGTTAGTCTTTGTGCTACCGGGTTAGTCTTTGTACTACCGGGTTAGTCTTTGTGCTACCGGGTTAGTCTTTGTGCTACCGGGTTAGTCTTTGTGCTACCGGGTTAGTCTTTGTACTACCGGGTTAGTCTTTGTGCTACCGGGTTAGTCTTTGTACTACCGGGTTAGTCTTTGTGCTACCGGGTTAGTCTTTGTACTACCGGGTTAGTCTTTGTACTACCGGGTTAGTCTTTGTGCTACCGGGTTAGTCTTTGTACTACCGGGTTAGTCTTTGTGCTACCGGGTTAGTCTTTGTACTACCGGGTTAGTCTTTGTGCTATCGGGTTAGTCTTTGTGCTACCGGGTTAGTCTTTGTGCTACCGGGTTAGTCTTTGTGCTACCGGGTTAGTCTTTGTACTACTGGGTTAGTCTTGGGTCATACATACGTCATGATTAAATATGTATTAATTTAAGTATTGAGTTGTTGGTATTGATCAGTTTTTCTGTATTAAAGCGTCATTGTGTGCGTGAGGATGATACGATTAGCTCCAACACATCAGGAGTCTTACCGGGGCACCTGCCCAGGTGTTTGACGTCGATCTGCTCCTGCTTCATGCACGACGCCTCTCGGACCAGACAGGGGTTGTTGTAGGAGTTCCCGTCGGTGGCACACACCGGGTTTTCGTTGTGGCCGCTGCAGTCGATGTTACATATGCACCTGAGGAAGAAGAGGGAGTCGTGTGTCCGTGTTTCTGCTCATCAGCACCGAACCGTTAGCTGAAGCTCATTTTAGAGACTTCTAAATGAAGACACGGATCATTAATTCACCACAGACTGGGCGTCTGCACCTCAAGAGATAAAGTTCACGACTCCAGACATGAAGAAGGTATTCATATTCTGTGATTTATTCACAGACTCACTCCTACAGACAGTAAAATATTTATTATCTTTCCAAACATTTCTGTCAGGAGGATTATTTTTAACAAGGTACAATCACAACTTCTGGAACTGGAGTCCCTTAAGTTCTTACGGACATGTTTGATCATCTTCACCTCAAACATTTTAAATCTTTCTTATGGTACAAAACATGCAGGCAATAGGTTGTATAGAAGTCTATGAGAAAATGACTACTTCTCTCTAGTGTCCACCAGGGGGCGACTCCTCTGGTTGTATAGAAGTCTATGAGAAAATGACTCTACTTCTCTCTTGATTTATTACCTCAGTAAACATTGTAAACATGAGTTTATGGTCTCAATCTCTAGTTTCAAGTCTTCTTCAACACAGACGCTGAGCTCTGGAGAACTTCAATGAGAAGTTGCAAATGATCAACTGATTCTGATCGAAAGTTAAACCGAGGGTCAGATTAACAGATTTTTTCATTTTGATTACAATAACTCAAAAACAAATCCTTATTAGAGGGTTTTTAAGCAGACATGGCAGAATGTGGTCGCTGTGCTCTGGATTACGTTCACTGTTTCTAAGCTTCAGTGAAATCCTTCCAGCTGCAGAGACTCTCTGTGAAACACTCACCAGACGTCCTCCGAGTCTTCGTCACACTCGGCTCCATATTTACACGTGCTGCACTTGGTGAACTTCTTCCCGACGTCGGAGCCTGAACCCTCGTCATCTGGAACAAATCACATAAAAATACAATCAAAGTAAACCGTTTGAGATTAAAGCGTAAATCAGCTCTCAGCCGTCATCACGGAGGCTGAAGCTGGAAGAAGAAGATGTATGATGAAGTTATGCAGACATTAATCCAAACCCCTTATTTATTATTTAGTGTAATAAAACACCTTCAATCAAATAAACCACATTACCCCTAAAGATGTGGCATTCAAGTATAAATCTTCATCAGTTCATTAAACAGTAAAAAAACATGCTCTACTTTTAACAATAAAGCAGAGATTTTGCTTCACTTCCAACAAATTTACCAAATTTACAGTTTTATAAAAGTAAAACTACATCATATTTAAATTAATATATTCATCTTAGTGGAGAACATGCTTGGATTCATAATTGGAAACGTATTGGAGATTGAGAATCATAAAACGTATTAAATTGTTACAATCAGTGATATTTCTGTGATCAGCTGTGCACGCTGCACCTTCCTCATCTCGTTTACATGAAAGATATTTTTAATTTAACATCGCGTCTGTGCTTCACTGCTTCTTTGTTTATTCATGTTGTTCATACTTCAAGAACACAATCAGCTCTTTTATTGTTATTATTTCTCACACTTCTCTCCAGAACATCGACCTCCAGCTTCTGTTCAACACGTTTCTATCAGACACAGCCGAGTGTGTGGAGAGGCCGCCGGAGCTCATCGGCCAAATGGGAACACAGCACGCACATTATCATCTTATGATATTACTGTTATTATTATCGTCATTACGGGGGGGGGGGTTAATGTCATCTCGCATGACGGCGCTCATTTCTTCCTGCAGAGAGCGAGTTCAGAGCAGACGAGGCGGCAACAACCGGAGCATCAAACACCGAAAGAGCTCCGGGGATTTACTCACGGCTGCCTTCCATCAGGAGAGCCGTTTCTCTATGACTCATCAAGTGTCATTTTGTAAGGTAACAAGAGGAAGAAGGGGAGAGGAAGGTATCCACACCAGACAACAGGAAACGTGTCGGCCACCGGAGAAGACTTTGACCTGAAGTTATTAAATCCTGTGTTCAGACTTCAAGTCAGCAGCAGCTGTTTCCACTGCAGTCTAATAATAGTAATATTAATTTAACATCAAAATGTAAATACAATAAAGCAAAGAAACTGGAACAACCAGCAAGTTAATTAGATCGCTCGTTAGTCCTGCTGTTAAACCTACGGTCTAATTAGATTTATTGTTTCTGTGTTCAGAAGGTCTTCATCATCAATTCACGTGTTTGACCACCGATACCAATTCAAAAAGAGTAACTGTGACGGAAGCAAAAGAGGAATGAGGTGACGTAGGATGGAGCCATGAACGGGTCAAACAAACACAGGACCTTCACCCGGGAGAACAGTTGGTGTCACATGTGAAACCAAACGTTGACTTATGTCACTGTGCTTTCGTTACGTAACAAATGTACTTATATGAACCCAAACCAGAATCTTTTACAAAACATAACCAAGTAGCTTTGTCGTGTGAACCTAAAGTGGATTTTGCGTGGAAGGTGAAGTTTGGCCCGTCTGAAGCAAAGAAGCCTTTAAAGGTCTCTTTCAAGGTCTAGAACTCTGTTTGGTTCTCAGATTGATGTTCAAGTACAAACACAAATGCAGGACACCATCAGGAGCTATTGTGCTCAAGTGTTCATCACTCTGCAGCTGAGCCACAGCCGCCTCCTCAATCTCTGATCATTACGGGACCAACGGATCATAAAAGTCACGGTCCGGTTCTCATCACGGATCGGCACAACAGAAACAAATCAAAATACATTAAAAACCCACAGCTTCAGTATCTTTGGTGGTAGATATGTAGACCTGTAACAGCTGTTGCAGGTCTGCAGTACAGATATGAATGAGACTCACTCTGGGGCAGATTTCTTCCCGTTTATTGCAAGAAAAATGTGACTTACAGAGCGACATCATGATTAAAGCAACACGAGAGAGTGTGTGTGTGTGTGTGTGTGTGTGTGTGTGTGTGTGAGAGCCTGCTGGCTGACAGATTGGCCTGCTGTGGGTGGATGTATTGAACATGGAGAGCTCAGTCGGGGCTCGGAGGCTGCTGATCGATCTACGAGGAGCCGCAGCAGAGAGGCTCTTTTGTTTCTGTTCGACTCTGAAGACGGCAGGATGATGTTGCTTCACACACACTCACTCACTCACACACACACACACACACACACACACACACACACACACACACACACACACACACACACACACACACACACACACACACACACACACACACACACACACACACACACACACACACACACACACACACACACACACACACACACACACACACACAGTCGCAGTCTCCGCCTGAAACATTTGGGGTTTGTTCCCCGCGTGACCTCTCGTTTCACGTGGGGAACAAACGTCTGTCTCTTGTGTTAAAGTCTAATCAACCTCCCACCTGCCCCGCGTGGCTCTTTATACTTCCTGGTTCACGTTCACACACAAAGTCATTTCGTAGGATATCTACGAATCACAGCACATTAAGTTTGGGCAGCCTGACTGAGGAGAGACCCATGTGACGCACACGTCGGTGGGACTAGACTGAGTCTATGACTTCTACATGACTTCACAGGGCGTTCACTGCGCTGTGAGATGTGTCAGCGAGGCTCAGCGTGGAGGCAGGAGGCTAATGAGACGTCAGCTGAGAAGGTTAAAGGATCCGAACGGATCGGAGCAGCTTCACCACATCGCAGCGCTCTGCTCTTCTTCTCCTGCAGCTCGATTCAGCATCGTCAAACACAGACAGGAAGGGTTAAAGACGTTCTTTTTAAAAATAGATTCTATGAATGAAACTAAATACTAACGCAGCAAAACAGGCAATGTAGTGATACTCTCATTACTGCCAGCCTTAATGTAAACGTGGCTCATCTACTGTCTGAAGAGAACAGACGCCATGTTTTAATGTTAATATTCAACATATCTGAAATGAAACCAGACAGATTGTTTTATTTTCTTTGGAGACTTCAGCAGCTCTCTCTCCTCATCTCTTGTGTGTTTTCCTATAAAAGTCCAGCAACAGTTCACTCTCGTTACATGCATACAGTCTTTTCAAAATAAACTTCCATCTTCAGAAGGAAAATACTTAGTTTGGAAAAGTAGTTTGGGTTCAAATAACTATGAAAATGAGGTTACTTCAGTACGGACGTTATTTAACAGGCTGAAGGATCTGAGCCGTCCACCTCCTCTCACAACTGACCTGTGGGGGTTTTGCGCTCTTTTTGCGATTTTGTTTGATTTCAACGAATTACAGCACTAATTACGCGTTACCTTCCGCAGGTTTAGCTACGTCATTCATTGGGTGAGACCAGGCTGCTAAGAGAGGCACTTCAGGCTCTTCAAAGGTTCTTTTCTCTCAGGTGGGTGTTGATTCAGCCGCCAGGTGTGTCCCCGATCAGAGAGTAAAAGACAAACATGGAGGAGAGCTACAGTCAGGTTCAGTAACTGATCGCCTGCAAGAAACTCACCGTTTCCTCCTGATGCAGATGGTGGAGACACCATCTCTCCGGAGACCCCCTTCAATTACCCCCCCACCCCCCCACCACCACCACAGCAGCCGTATTAAACAACAAACGCTGTGGTCGGCGCTCACAGATGGTCATAAAATATCTCTGTTGCCAAATTAGGCAACGGCGAGGCTTTCAGGTCGACTCCCGCAGGACGGAAAATATCAATCCGCTCATCAGGAGAGTTAATGCAGAGACGGAAAACCTCCACACGATCTTTATGAGAGGAGTTATTACCCCACCAATACAAGAGCCTCAAACGCTTCATTCAGACTGCGGCTGTCATTCATTTGTGTTTGACTTTTTGTAGAAGTGAAATGAAATAACCCAAAGAAGAAGAAGAAGAAGAAACAAACTCACCGTCTCCGTCTCCTGAACCAGAACCAGGATCTGTAAAGACACAAGAGACACAACAACCAGTTATGTCTTTATTATAAAGACCCAAACACTGATCAAGGGTCTCATAATAATCACAGGAGTTCTTTGCCGTTACGTTGTCCCCTGCAACATCTTTACGGTTAGCATAGCTTAGCATAAAGGCTGTAAACATCTCATGTGCATCAGTGTAGAAACACATTGGGAATACTGTTTTACCTTTTTAAATAATGAAAAATAATTTTTTTAATAATGAAAAAAACAGTTTTTGTTTAAGGGCTTGTGGATGAATTATAAGTATGAAAATGTGTCTCCTTCCTTCTCCGCTCTGTGTTTGAACTCTGTAGATCCAGAGTGTTCTTATCTGATGTCCTAGCTGTTTATTAGTTGGTTGCTGTTGAGGTTGCCAGATTCGGTCAGTGGTCTCAAGTCTTTGCGCTGAGGTCCCAAGTCAAGACATGCAAATCCCGATCAAGTCCCAAGTCCTAAACTTTGAGTTTTAAGTCCTGAACAAGTCGTAACGTGCTCTAAACGTAGCGCCATTTACGTCTCCGTCGGCAATTTTAGACGCGCAAGTTTTTGCCAGGCTGTTCTCACAGCGTTAGCTATACTTACGAAACATCAATGAACAAATCGTATTTAATCAATATGATTATTCACCAGTAAGTTTAAAGTCCGCAAAAAGTTACGCCAGGCGGACAGAGAGGAAGTCGATTCTTTCCTCCAGGAGACGGATGTTTGTTTAGTCATTTCTCACGGAACTTGCGTACTCCAGTAACACCACGTAGTTATTTTAACCCTAACCACGGTGTCTTCCTTAAATCTAACTACGTAGTTTCTTGTGAAGACAGAAGTTCATTTTGAAAAGACTGTATTCATGTAACAAACAGAAATGAACACTTGTTGCTGGACTTTTGTAGAAAAACGCACGAAAAACGAGAAGTAACTTTCCATAAATGATTATACGAACAGCTGTGTGAGGTCACGCTGGTTTTAGATACTGCAATTCAATTTCCTTCTTTTTTTTGTTGACATACTTCACAGTCTTTGTTTACGAACAAAATGATCTTTGGTATCCTTTTTATCCAAATGGCTTTTTAATCTTTGGGGGACGGTATCAAGTATTTCTTAAGTCAAGTAAAGTCACGAGTCATTGTGGTTTAACAATAAATCAAAGATCTTCTCTCTTTAAAGTTAACACACTGTCTGCAGTGAATAACAAACCCAGCCCCTGATTGTAGATTGTTCATGAAATCCATAACTGATAATCAAAGCGTTGTGTTTGGCAGCAGGTTTAACTGAACGTCCTGCAGCTCACTCAGGAAAATGGACCGACGGTGAAAATGTTGGCGCAGCATCTTTGGATTAAGAAGCCGGCCGCTGTGTTTGGAGTTCCTGGCACGTCACCGCTGCATTAAGAAATGGACAACTGGCTGCTTGGTTCAATTAAACTTCACCTTTAGCTGCCGCACTTCTTCACAAAGTCACCACGAGATTGTTGTTTCATGGGAGAAGGAGGCAGAAATGGGCTGAGAGTGAGCGGAGATATTAATGCTTCTGTCAGCGTCTTATTGACTAAACGTTGAGACGTTGCAGGTTGAACTCTGCTGTAGCTACTGTATGTAGAGAGGAAGCTCTTCTGGGGTGGATAGTGTTCATTTACGAACGAGCAGTCGCTTTAAGTTCAACGTTTAGGGGAAAAGATTGAAACTCTGAGAGGAGCAGGTGAAACATGCTGATGAGGGAGAATGAGCAGGTTGTTAATCTTAAGTGACGACATGAACACATGAACACATGAAGCATTTAGTTATTTAACACGACAGACGTCTGTTTGTCTTTACGCCAACTCATCAGAATCTAACAATGAAAGAACGATTGTTGCTGTTGTTCAAATGGGAAGAAAGTCACCAAAAATATCAAATACTTTGAGATAAATGAGATATTATGAAGATGTGTTGATCCTCTGGAGAGACTTAATAAGACACAGAAACACACCTGAGAGATAAGAAAGGATGAGTGTGTATACATGTGTAGGAAGGAAGGATGGAAGGAAAAGAGGAAGGTAGTAGATGTTTACTGTCGGTAGGAAGAGAGATATATGTCTAGAGAGGAATTCACGATGGGAAGGAAGGAAGGAAAATATGTAAAGTGGGTAGGATGAAAGGAAGATAGAGGTAGGAAGATAGGAGGCTAAGAAGGAAGCTAGACTGGTCAGAAGGAATGAAAGAAGGTAGGAAGTCAGTAGGAAGGTAGGGGAGAAGGACAGTGGATATAGGTAGGAAACAAGGGAGAAAAGGTAGGAAGGTAGTGAGGATGGAAAGTAGGATAGGAAGAAAGGAAGCAATGAATATGGAGGTAGGAAGGAAGGAAGGAGGTTGGCGGTAAGGGAGAAGGACAGTGGATATAGGTAGGAAACAAGGGAGAAAAGGTAGGAAGGTAGAGAGGAAGGAAAGTAGGCAGGAAAAAATGTAGGAAGGAAGAAAAGAAGGAAGTAGTCAGTAGAAAAGGAAGTAGGGGGCAAAGATAGAAAGGTTGGAGGGTAGGAAGGAGGTAGTGTAGCTACGTAGTTTCCTAACTAGGAAGGATAGAAGGAACAAAGGGAAGGTAGTGGATATGTAGGTAGGAAGACAGGTAGATGAGGAAGGATAGATATAGTGGTTCATTAGAAAGGAAATAAGGAAGAGGAAGGTAGGAGGCTAGGAAGGAAGGAAGGAAGGAGGTCGGTGGGAAGGGAGAAGAGAAGGACAGTAGATATAGGAAACAAGGAAGAAAGTAGGAAGGAGGGAATGTAGGCAGGTATAAAGGTAGGAAGTAAGAAAAAGGTAGCTGTAGGAAGGAAGGAAGGAAGGAAAGAAGGAAGTGGGTTGGTAGAAATGTTGGTAGAAAGGTTGGAGGGTGTTTTAAAATGAATCGTTTCATCCTGACGATAAAAACGAGCCGAACCGCAGAAAAACTGATCAATAATCTTCAAAGTTTATGAATGAAAAACACTGAGAACAGAAATCTCTCTTAATCACAGTTCAAACTGTCATATCTCTATAATTTTAATATCAATATTCGGGTCACACGGGAACATTATTCCAGATATCTTGTAACAAACGCTGAATAGAAACTCTGCAGCGGCACCGAGTCAATAAAACCTGCTGAGGAAATTAAAGATGGCCGACCCCGTGTTTAATGAAGCACACGCAGCTTTTACTGCTTCCTCGGCTGCACAACACGTGAATCACTCCGATGCTTCTCTAACTTTAGTTTCATGACGTAAGAGATAATGAACAGTAAAACCACCTTTATCGCTCTAGTTCTGCTCCGGCTCTTTTGGATCTTGACGGAGATCGGCGGAGGCAGGTGTGACTATTTAATTTATTATAACTAAATACTCCTTAAAACAAAAAGATCAAACACAAAGGTCGATTTTCTCTTCAGCTCACGGTTGGAAACGAAAGAGAAGAATAAAGAACAAGGACACAACATTCACTGAAGGGACACGAAATGTGTTGAGCTGCAGCTTCAGTCCAACTTTAAGGCTCATTTCACACAAAATACAAAAAGAAAACATTGTTCCACTTCAGGAAGTTCATTCTTCAGCTTTGGGACGACTTGAAAACCTGAAACTGAAACTGTTCCGTCAACAGAAGACACGAGTAAGAATCTTGGACCAAAGACTCAGAAACCTTCAAAGTTCAGGTGAAGAAAAGACTTTTGGTGTTACATCCACATGTGTGAAATCTGCTCTCTTCCGTTCTCTTTCAACAGGCCAGTAACGTCCAGAAGCCAACAACACAGGTTCTAAAGAGTAATAACTTTGACCTCCGGCTGGTGGGGGGGGGGTTCAGACCTTCGGCTGACCTGAGATCAGACCCCAGCGAGGAGGCCTCAGCCCTCCCGTAACCTCCTAGTCCCGCGCTGTCAGAGAAGCCAAACCGCTGCCTCCTCTCCGGCTCGGGGAACATATACTCCGCTGAGTGTCTGTACCACCGCCGCCCCAACGCTTCAATTACAGCAAGCATAAATCTCGGGGAGAGGAAATTGCAATAGTTCAAGACGGAGGCGAGGGAAGCGGGACGAAATATCGCGGCGCTGGGTCCCCGGTGTAACGGGGCAATAAGGGCAGAGCCGGGGCGGGGCCTCCTGGGAAATCAGGCCGCTGCCCCTGCAGATGGAGTTGACCGCCATCATCACCACCGCTGCTGCTGCTGCTGTGAGTTTCCCATCACCTTTCTCAAGAGGGGGACGAGAACATTACCGCTGACTGGCCTGCAGAGACCTTTGAACCCAGAGAGTCTGCCGGCTGTTTGATGAGGAGAATGCTAACTCGTTAGCGCTTTGTTTCTGCCTCAGCATGGAGTTGATTTATGGCTGCTGGTCATCCAGCTGTGGAACATTAAACCTGGAGGTTTAGGGGAAATAAACTCTGCCTCATGCAAATATCCCTCCATGACTGTATGTCTTTTAGGCAAACACTGAGTAGTGTGCAGACGTCTCTGTCTACTCTTGGTCTGTCTCTGTCTGCATGTTACAACCAATCAGTGATTAGACCGGAGGAGAGCTAGTAACGTTAGCAGCACCGCTAACGGCTAACCAACAGGAGGAGAGCTAGTAACGTTAGCAGCACCGCTAACGGCTAACCAACAGGAGAGCTAGTAACGTTAGCAGCACCGCTAACGGCTAACCTCATTTCACTTCTGTCCCTTCTGTAACCTCTGAAGGACCCCCGGAGGGTCCCTGCACTCCGGTTTGGGAACCTCTTAGCTTCGGGAGGACGTAACCGGCTCCTAATTAAAATGGATCTGTGGTTGATTAACCGGCTCGTTGTCTGAAATCAATCGGACCGATGACGTTCGCCAGAAACTAGGACGAGCGTTTGATGTTCAGTCAATTAAAAAATACACTGACGGTGAAGTTAAACGCTGCAGCGCGGCCGACTGTGAGTCGTTAATAATAATATATTATTATATAATAATATATTATATATAATAATTATATAATATATTATTATATAATAATATATTATTATTAACGACTGTGAGTCGATAATAATATTAGTGAGACACTTATAGTCTCGTTATACAACGATCATCTTGTCCTGAGAGAGTCGCAATGAAGCTGCACACTTTAAATTATTACTTCAACATCTGACAATACTTTAAACGATGCCGTTTATTTATGATACACCTTTTGTCAAACGCTAACGGGGTTTTCAACCTTCCAATCACAGCACAGTAGTAATAGCCAATCACAGCACAGTAGTACTAGCCAATCACAGCACAGTAAGACTAGCCAATCACAGCACAGTTGGGCGGGATTTGGTATAAACACTCTTGGGAAAAGACTGGATTAAAGTCCACACGAGAACAGACTTCTATTCTTCTTTATAATAAACAGAAACAGTCTTTTTTCACCTTCTTTATACCTTTTTGTTCAGCTTCATTGTCTTTAAATTTTCAAAGGCCAATGAAGCTAATTATAATTCTGATTTCATGAAAATCTGCAGTTAAATTACACCTCCAAACTACTTTAATGTTGTTTGTTAATGTGGGTGAACTGACCCTTCTTCATAACCGGTCATCTGATCAGAAGAGTCACCTCAACAGTCTCACTTCATCATTAGCTCTCCAGCATTTGATGGACGATAAAAAGCCGAACGTTACGACGCGACGGCTCAGAAACAAAAGAAGACGAGTTGTGTCTGTTTTTACGAGGCAGAAGGTGAATTACTTCCTCAGACGACACTTTGACGAACCCCCTTTCATAAAATGACTGAAACCTTCACAGACGCTTGACTGATGTCCTCACACATACGCCTCCCGCTGGTCGATATTAATAAATGAAGAGTGGTAATTCACTTTTTGTGGTTGAACTCCCCTGCCCTCAATCAATCAGCTTTTTTTCCATTGCGCTGACCCGGCTGTGTTTTTCCTGGCAGACTCACCGGCGGAGCACGGCCCGTCGGACACCCGCGAGATGAGCCTCTGCTGTTTGCAGGACGCCTGTCGCCTGTAGCACTCGTTCTGGTAGGTGTCCCCGTTGGAGCCGCACACGGGGATGTAGTTCTTGTGACACTGGAAATCAAACACAATCAAATGTTAATTAAGTCTCAATGTGACCGCTGGACATGAAAACACACACTGGACTCACTCCAGAAGAGACGGAGGATGAAGGAAGTCAGTTAAGATCCATCAGGTGTTAACGGTTTCACATAAAAGGCCAATAAAGCTCATTCTGACTCTGAATGAAAGAATAACTTGATGAGCCCCAGTTGTCCTTATAGAACTTTATTACAACACAAATCTGATTTCTCCAAGTGTGAAGGACAAATCATACAGTCCTGATCACTTCTCCACCACATGTAACCACAGACTGTCTATAAGAAGTGGACGTAGTCGTCGTGACGTCACTCATCAGTTTGTGGACGTTTTGAAGCCTCGAGATCGACAATTTGTCCGTCGCCATCTAAGTCTTTCGTCATCATGTCATTTTTAACAACCAGTGAACAGGAAGTGACCATATCTGGACTGAGGAGGAGTGACATAGAGACGCCGTATACGTCTCTGGTAGAGACCTGTCAATCACTGTGTAGCCCCGCCCTAAAGCATCCCCTGCTTTATGGTCTGTTTGACTCTAAATGGACCATAATGTACTAAATGAACATCATGCTGTATTGAAGAAGACTTGAAACTAGAGATTGAGACCATAAACTCATGTTTACAATGTTTACTGAGGTAATAAATCAAGAGAGAAGTAGAGTCATTTTTTCATAGACTTCTATACAACCAGAGGAGTCGCCCCCTGGTGGACACTAGAGAGAATGCAGGTTTTTATTTTTTATTTTCCTACATCATGTTTCTTTGTTTGCAGGTTTGGGAATATCAATAAAACGAAGCTCTGAAGCTTCAAACGCTTTGGTACAGCCATAATTATTAGTGTTATATCAATAATAATAATAATAATAATAATACTTTTTTACATGAAAGGGAAAAGAAGCCAAATTCCGTCGGCTATCGACCACGCCCGAGATCATCGTCTATCGACACAACCCTGTTGTAAACCAATAGTCAATGTCAGGCTGACGCCAGCGAGGAAGTTTAAAAGTGAAAGAGGAGGATTACCTCAGAGGGTCTAAGAGGAGGACGATCACTGGTTTCCATTCATTCTGCATGACGGTTAGCACGGAACAACTTGACTCTGCTGTCAGATACAAACCACAGCTGCCAAGGACACATATCAGTGTTCAGCAATCCATATTCCATATTCTATTAACTCACAGCCATCAATCATTGAGCAGAGCCGACCTCTGCAGAGGAACACTTCGCTGCAGCTCTATGGAAGCACACCAGTGACTAAAACCAGTGAATCCAGGTTTCAGAGCACAACAGGGACAGATTCATGGGCTCAGAGAGAGTTCAGAAACCGAGCAGCAGGACTTCTGTTTGCTTGTTATCTTCAAAGCTGCTCGTGCTCAGTTTTTGTCTTCTTCACATTCAAGTCTTTTCTTCGTCATTATTAGATTTGAAGAAGTGAAGTGTTGAACCAACACGTTTGTGGTTCCTGTCTCCCATCATCATCATCATCATCAGGTTGCAGCAGCTCTCTTCCTTGTTTTTGGACTTTTGTCTTCTTTCCACTTTTGTGAATCACGTTATTTCATAGTTTCTACATTTATTCTACTCTTATTTCTAGTTTTATGTATTTCTATTGAAACCAAGAGGCATTAAAAACACATCACGGTAACTATCAAGTCCTTTTTGATCAGTTTATTTCCTGTTTATTCAAGATTATTATTTAACAAAAAAGAGAAATCAAACAAATTCATGAACAAAAACTAATTAATTAACAAAGGCACACAGGGAAGGTGGGAGTGGAGGTGGATGGGTCCAACAAACACCGGTCATTAATAAAATCCAAGATGGCAACGACCACAAACACAAGATGGCGATGGTGAAAAACCAAGATGCCAACTGCCAAAAACCAAGATGGCGATGGCCGAAAACCAAGATGGCGTTGGCCAAAAACACAAGATGCCAATTTCCAAAAACCAAGATGGCGACGGCTGAAAACCAAGATGGCAACTGCCTAAAAACAAGACAGCAATGGCCAAAAACCAAGATGGCAACTGCCTAAAAACAAGATGGCGAGGGCCAAAAACCAAGATGGATACAGCCAAAATGCCGTACTCAAGCCTTCACAATCGTAGTCCACAAACCAACGGTTGAGGTCAGTGTGACTACGTCTACTTCTTATACAGTCTATGGGTTGAAACCAGCTTAAAGGAGCTTGTAGATCCCTGAGCACAACACTGGCTCTACACCCATTATGAAGAGTCGATCTCAGTTTGTGAGAGTGGTTGTAGAATGTCTTCTGTGGCTCTGAAGAAATAACCCTCAATATCTTTCCTCTGCTGCTGTGATGTTGATTTTTTTTAAACGTGTCATTGGCACGTCCACCACCATAAAACACTTTTCCCTCGGGTGAAATTGTGCTCCTAAGGATCAAGCAGCATCCAAACAGAAAGTCCTTAACCACGCAATCTCCACCAATGAGGGAAAAGGTCAGCCGGAGCCCACAAAGGACCAGCTATTCCTCGTAAAGCTGCTGTGAGCTCACAGTAATTATTAAAAGGTGACAAAGGGGAGTGAGTCAACATTGCGATCGACTCAGAGCTCCTCTCAGCGGGACAGATTTCAGTGGAACGATGGACAATAATATTGAGATGTGAGGGACACGTGTCCCGGTCTTTCTCAGAGGAAATTCCTTAAAGCAAAGCAGAAAGAAAGAAGAAGAAATAATTAAAGTCAAGCTGCTTTATTACTGATCACATCTGCAGGGAATCTTGGCTGTTGATTCAACGATTAGACGTCTCCGGAGGTTTAAGGACGACGCTGCTTCCTGTCCTCCGCTCGTCTCCTCGCCTTCCTCCTCCGGCCATGATGATGATGTGAGACAATAACTCTGCTGGATGTTGCTTCTGCATTCAGTCGTGAAACTGAAAGTCCTGTTTCTGTGGACACGGGTAACGAGTGCAGGTTTTACTTTTCAGATCACAGAAGCTCCGGTTTTGGTTTCAAACCGTGTCTGCGGGTCGTCATGTTGTTCGGATAAGATATGGAACAAAAACACAACTGGCTGACTGGAGAGCAGTTACATTTTAGTTTAATATCCGTGGAACAAACAGCAGCACAGTCATGTGCTTAAAGGAGCTTACCTCCCACATCGTCCTGCCGCCACAAGTACTCACCAGAGCACCAAATGTGGATTCACTTCACTTCAATTCAACTTTATTCATAGTGCCAAATCGTAACAGAAGTTATTTCCAGGCGTCAACCTCCGGTTTTGAAAAGTCAAAGCTTCATGTGTTAAAGCTGCATTCTCTCTAGTGTCCACCAGGGGGCGACTCCTCTGGTTGTATAGAAGTCTATGAGAAAATGACTACTTCTCTCTTGATTTATTACATCAGTAAACATTGTAAACATGAGTTTATGGTCTCAATCTCTAGTTTCAAGTCTTCTTCAATACAGCATGATGTTCATTTAGTACATTATGGTCCATTTAGAGTCAAACAGACCATAAAGCAGGGGATGCTTTAGGGCGGGGCTACACGGTGATTGACAGGTCTCTACCAGAGACGTATACGGCTAAAAATGTCTTATTCAGTGTTCAGCTTTACTTAGCTCCACCCTCTCGTAACACATCTGGTTGTAAAAAAACAAGATGGCGACGGCCAGAACCAAGATGCTGAAGGCCAAAAAACCAAGATGGCAACCAAAAACAAATGGCGACGGCCAAAAGCCTAGATGGTGACGGTCGAGGAAAATAGTCCCCAACGAATGCAAATTTTCCTATAAAAACTATATACTGTATTTTTGATTTTAAAGATTTACATCTTCAGTAGGAACCGATGAGGCTTACAGCTGAGAGCCTCAGTAAGAAAATACAGAATGACTCCAGACTGAAGAGGAAGAACAAAGACCAGCTGATCTCTTCTTACTTGGAACTGGCAGACACATTTGAGCTGAGCTCCGTCGTCTCTGCAGACGCCTCCGAATCGACAGCTGGAGTCATCACAGACCCTCAGGTCGCTCTTCTTCTCCGACAGATCTGCAACACAGAGAGGAACACAACGGGTTAAACGGAGGGTTAAAGGAAAGAGGCAGACGGTGAGCAGGTAGATCAATATCAGACCTAAACTCTGACAACCCCGTCCTCTGATCACGCTTTCACTCAAGAAATGAAACCAGGACAGCTTCACCAGTTTATGAACAATAAAAGCAGAGCTGCAGGGAAATATGGAGACATTTCTCTGCAGAGCACAAACAGAGGAGACGAGGTGTGTTTACACCTGAGGAACACTGGAAGAACACATCTGATGTGATCGTTAGCACACTCACTTCTCATCTTCCAGTCGCTCGTCTGGGGACCATTATGTCATTGGTAGATATCTATACATCTACCAATGATGTATAGATATCATTATATATATCTATATAGTTATATAGATATATATATATATATATATATATATATATATAGATATATATATATATATATATATATATATATATATATAGTTATAGTTATAGAGATATCGGGACAGAAGAATTTGATCACATGGATCACCAGCGATTCTCTCACCGGACAGATTCTGATCGCTGCTAAATGATAAATAAACGAGGCTCTTATTTGAGGGTTTTTCATATTTGGAAACAGATCTGGGGAAAAAATACAAAAATACAAAAATACACACACACACACACACACACACACACACACACTTCTGGCAGCTTGTAAAGGAGTCCTGTCTGGTCTGATAATAACAGGCCTCCATGACTCAGAAATGTGCAGCCGACTTAAATTATCCACATTTTCTTTGAGATAAAAGCCACAAGATTCCTGCCTCCGTGTGTGTGTGTGTGTGTGTGTGTGTGTGTGTGTGTGTGTGTGTGTGTGTGTGTGTGTGTGTGTGTAAGTGTCACACACCACAGCTGAGTGGGCTTTGAAGAGCCGTGTAATGGCCTGTAATTACTGTTTGCGGACCTCCATTATTCCTAAAAATGGCCGCCGCCGGCCGCAGTGACGAGCAGCTGCAGATCAGAGACTCAGAGACTCAGAGACTCAGAGAGCAGCAGCAACAATGAAGACCAGTTAAGAAACAAGACAATATGAAAAGAAAACACTCCAATCACAGTTTGAAATGACAAATGGAGGTTCTTCTAATTTGGGAGAGAAACTAAATCGTTTCTTTAACTGGAGGCTGATCGTCTCTCTGGTCTGTTTGGTGAACATGTGGGTTCATCCTCGGTCTGTTTTCACTGACGTTGACGTTTGAAAGCATTTGAATTGAATAATAAATATTGAATCTGTGTGTTTCGTTACATTTTGCGGCTGATTAAAGTTATGAATCTGTCCACAGCCTGAGTACGAGCAGCAGAAGAGACGATACTGGAATATTTATCTGACTCTTCAAAATAAAAGCTGCTAAATAGTTACGAGCAGTAATTTCCATGTTTAAGGACTTTCATATGAACACACAGGAGTAACTCTAACATCAGGTATCATGTGACCCGCTGACACAGAGCAGCCGGTCACAGTAACACTGATCACAAAAACATACTTTTTCGATGAACACTCGTACGATTCCGTCGACTAATCGATAAGTTGACGACAAATCTGTTCCAACACGAAGAACCACTTTAAACATTGTGTTTACAGAGAAGTGCTCACAACAACAAGCCATTCAGCATTCAAATAAAAACCCATAAACAACGACTAATCGACCCGCTGCTGATCAACTCAGTGTGTGTGTGTGTGTGTGTGTGTGTGTGTGTGTGTGATTACGCTAAACGACAACAAACACGTCTTTAAACCTCCACACGGCGACAAACAGGAATGTCAATAAGAACGAGTGCTTTCAGTGTGAAATGTGTTTTCTGGTTCTGCTGATATATTTATGTGTGTGTGTGTGTGTGTGTGTGTGTGTGTGTGTGTGTGTGTGTGTGTGTGTGGTCGACCCCGGCCGTGTTGTGTTCAGGTTCCTCTCCCTCATACATTTTACAACAGAAACAGGGATTTGAAAATGCACATAATTCCCTCTTTTGGTATCAGAGCAGAACTAAAGCGCTGACGGAGCATAACAGCAGAACTAGCCCCCCGAGTCCGACCCGGTCGTCATGGCCACCCCCCCCCCCCCCCGTTATCTAACCCCCCCCTCCACTCTCCAGGAGAGACGGACGTCAATCCCTCGTCTTCTGTCTGCTGCTCGGAGACCCTTTAACTCTTTCACTGCTGCTGAGTTACTGTGAGGAACCTTTACCTGGTCCTGAACCAGGACCAGGTAAAGGAGAGTCTTAGATTCTTAAGACTTCCTGTTTCTAAAGCGTCTAAAAACTAAATCGCCCTTCTTTGTCACACACACACACACCTGTTTGCTGCTCAGGCGACTTCCTTCAGGACACTCTTTAGTGTATTTCAATGAGAACACTGATGTGAAGAAACAGTTTAATGAATAAAAGATAAATGTTTCATGCTGCAGCTGTTGGTCATAAACTATAATAAAACGTATTTAAACAAAAGACATCAGAGTATTAAGATACGTGTCAAAGAGAGCTGAGTCATTAAAATGCTGAACATGTCACTGGAGTCTGTTTTATACAGTTTGAGATTTCACAACATGAGACGCGTCAGCAGCTCTCAGTGGACCTGAGGATGAAGTCTGATGAAGAACTGGATCTATTTTAAACCTGATGAGTTCCTGTGTGAAGAGCCTCCTCCTCCTCCTCCTCCTCCTCCTCCTCCTCCTCCTCCTCCTCCTCCTCCTCCTCCTCCTCCTCCTCCTCCTCCTCCTCCTCCTCCTCCTCCTCCTCCTCCTCCTCCTCCTCCTCCTCCTCCTCCTCCTCCTCCTCCTCCTCCTCCTCCTCCTCCTCCTCCTCCTCCTCCTCCTCCTCCTCCTCCTCCTCCTCCTCCTCCTCCTCCTCCTCCTCCTCCTCCTCCTCCTCCTCCTCCTCCTCCTCCTCCTCCTCCTCCTCCTCCTCCTCCTCCTCCTCCTCCTCCTCCTCCTCCTCCTCCTCCTCCTCCTCCTCCTCCTCCTCGCATTTTTAAGTTGAGAGGAAACTCCCGCTGTATTTGAGATGAGTTTTAAGGATCCTCAGTCCAGATACGGTCACTTCCTGTTCACTGAACTCGAGTCCACAAACCAATGAGTGACGTCACCATGACTACGTCCACTCCTATACTGTCTGTGTATCGAGCAGACAGCTAACAGTGAGAGCTAACCAGTGGGGCACGCTCACATGCACTAAATGGTACGCGGCCGGTCGGTCCGCTATGTGAACAAAGAGAGGAGACGTGTTTGTCACTATATTAATACTCTGAACGTTAACTACAGCTCCTTTAAATGAACAGTTCAACATCATGCAGCCGGCCTCTTTAGTAGGAAAACAGAAACATCAGTAAAGAAACAACCTTCAACCGTCTGTGACAGAAAGATGCTGCAGAAAGACCTGCTGTCTAATTACGGCGCCGCCTTCCTCCTCCTCTAGAACGGGTACTAAATTGTCCAGGTCTGTGTCGGTCTTTTCCTCGACAGCGTCTGACTGCGAGCCGCCCCGGAGTGCCCGGCAGACTCTGGGCTCGTTTGGCTTCTTCAGCTGTTGCTGGTGGACTAATCTTCACCTGGGAAAGCAGAGGGTGCAGCGTGGAGATAACGGCTTTGATGTTTTATTCATGTCGAGCAGATCACAGGGACACAGAGACTCCTTCCAGGTTCATTGTGCAGTCTGACGCAGAGGCAGAGCGGGAAGTAATTGACCTCTCGGGAAGTCTCTCTCTGAGACGAGGCGGGCCACTCGGGCCTGTTGGCACTTTGCTTTTTGTTACTAACGAGACAATTAGGCCTCATATCTGCTGCAAGTTGTGACGTTCATATTGTTGCAGAGTTTCCTGGACTTCTTGAGCTTTCTAGACCTGATAAATGTCCCCAGAACACAACACAAGATTATCAACATTGTATTTACCCCTTTAGACTACACAGCATTCAAAAGGACCAGAGAAACTTTTTCATTGTTCCCACAAAACCCACATCTTGATTGTGTCCGCACCGCAAGAACTACAAATTATACTAGTTCTCAGAACGCCGTTTTGAGGGACTTTTTAGCTCCTACAGAGTAGGTACAAAGGCTAACCCAGTAGTACAAAGACTAACCCGGTAGCACAAAGACTAACCCGGTAGCACAAACACTAACCCGGTAGCACAAAGACTAACCCGGTAGCACAAAGGCTAACCCGGTAGCACAAAGACTAACCCGGTAGCACAAAGACTAACCCGGTAGCACAAACGCTAACCCGGTAGCACAAAGACTAACCCGGTAGCACAAAGACTAACCCGGTAGTACAAAGACTAACCCGGTAGCACAAAGGCTAACCCGGTAGCACAAAGACTAACCCGGTAGTACAAAGACTAACCCGGTAGCACAAACGCTAACCCGGTAGCACAAAGTCTAACCCGGTAGCACAAAGACTAACCCGGTAGCACAAAGACTAACCCGGTAGCACAAACGCTAACCCGGTAGCACAAAGACTAACCCGGTAGCACAAAGACTAACCCGGTAGCACAAAGACTAACCCGGTAGCATAAAGACTAACCCGGTAGCACAAAGACTAACCCGGTAGCACAAAGACTAACCCGGTAGTACAAAGACTAACCCGGTAGTACAAAGACTAACCCGGTAGCACAAAGACTAACCCGGTAGCACAAAGACTAACCCAGTAGCACAAATCCAACAACCTATAGGTGCAACAATAATGTTGGTCCGTGTTGCAAATGCAATTGTTTTGAAAAAGCTGCCGTTTTAAGCGCTTTATCGTGAACACAGTCTGGCTCTTCACTCGTCTCGTGACCTCTGACCTCTCCTCTGTATCTGCAGCCGTTGAGGTGAGACAGACTGAGCGGACCGACTCATTATGACGCAGCTCCGTGAATTCATGAAATAAACCTAAATGAAAAGAAAAGTGTTTATTCTACAGCCTTCCTGTCATCTCCGTCTGATGATGCTTTAATCGTGTTTCTAGTTAAATCCTTCTTCACGACACCGTTTTATTCATGAGCCTAATAACTGTATCATTACAGTTATTAACAGAGCGATAAACAATCACAGAGATGTGATATTGCTGCTGGCTCTGTGGATATAGAGTTAACATTTATAGAACAGCCTTGGCACAGAGAGGATTCATCTAACGCTCTTCTATTCACTCTAATTTTATTTACGACATTTTCAAAAATCCATTTAATACTTTCGGAGCTTTATTTCAAAATGGTGCACTTACAAAAAGTGCCGGGGGGAAATAAAGAGCGATGTCCTTAAAGCAACAGAATGCTGCTGATGTTCTTCACTGCTCTCAATATTTCGGCTGTTACTGTTAATGGAAAAGCTATTTGCAGATGTAAAGCACTTCAAACTATAAATCTGGCTCTATTTTATTTTGCAGGCGGCGTTCTATCTCTCCTGCTTCACGCTGCCTCTTTACAGGCTCATATTATGGGCTGTAAAAGCAGCAGGACGGGGAGTATTCTTCAGCCAATTTCATTTCACCCCACAGAGCGCCGAACAGCAGGACCTGCAGGCAGGAAGCAGACGGGGATCAGGTTCAGATTTGGCTTAAAAACGAGGGTTTTAAAGCTCTTTTCCTGGCGCTGGATGAACCTTTTGGGTATATTGTGTGTTTTTAAAGATGGCGACCGTCACTTTGACCACAGCAGTGAAGGCTGTTTAGGATTTAGAAGATTTGTGTGTTGCTGTATTGGCAGCATCACTTTTACAAAACTAATGTGGTTTTAAAGCAAAATACACTGATCTTTGTTCTCTGCGTCCAGTACAGGTCCAGGACCTGTTTAGTCTACCTTACTACAGAGACTGGAAGCAGGGGGGACGTCTTCCTGATTTACATGTTGCAAGGAGACATTAGCTGTTTTATGTTAGCATGCCAACACGCTCAGCTGGGGACCATGGTTAGCATTATACCTGCTTAGCATCAGCATGTTTGCATTGTCATTCTGAGCGTGATAGCATGCTAGCATGCTGATGTTAGCGTGGAGTACAGCCCGCTGGGATGCAGGTCGTTGGCATTCAGACCCAAAACAGCCCTCACTGACCCCGGATCAGCAGCCAGGACCAACTTGACCAGTTCAACAAGGCGGGAGATCAAAAGTCCAACAAGGTACAGAACCGAGTCCAGCCTCAAGACTTTCCTAGAACGTGTCATAGTGACAGATACCGGTTCAGCCGGTTTGCACAAAATCAATCCGGCTTAAACTCGTACACCGGACGGGGATCACCGTCAATCAGCGGCACTCTAGTGAACAGAAACGATGCGTTAAAGAAACGTACAGCAGGAATCCGGCTCTTGACGTCACATTGCAGCAGAAGTTGAGCCTCGGTTAACATTGTGTGCAGCTGCATCAACAGACTGGTCTCCTTCCAATGACTGAAAGAAGAGAAGCGGTGAGGAGGAAGAAAAGAGAAGCGAAGTAATGACAGCTTCTAAATATATAATATATTCACATTATAATAACAGAAGGCAGGACGGCTTCAGACGAGGAGGAGAGGACGTGATGCTATGACATATATTAAGTGCTGAGAGAGTTCAGAGGTCGAGTGACCTCAGGCCTTTCAACCTGGAGGAAACACACAGTCCAGTGTGTGTGTGTGTGTGTGTGTGTGTGTGTGTGTGTGTGTGTGTGTGTGTGTGTATATGTGTGTGTGTGTGTGTGTGTGTGGAGCAAAGAGAAAGTCATGACTTGACGTTTGACACCTATTATCTGAACTGTAAGCAGAGGCCTCCATGAAAAGACTTTTATGCAGGCTGCCATTTAAGACTCATTAAAGAGAGCTCGGCTGTGTGTGTGTGTGTGTGTGTGTGTGTGTGTGTGTTTTCATCTGTATAAACAAGCTAAATACAGAAGCAGCTTTCACAGACACATTGCTGCAAGAAAACAGCAAAACTCAATATAAACTGGTATCAGGTAAGTCTTCAACCTCTAATGCCCACACACACACACACACACACACACACACACACACACACACACACACACACACACACACACACACACACACACACACACACACACACACACACACACACACACACACACACACACACACACACACACACAAAGGCACTAAACACAAACCCAAAACATGAAAAGAGGCCAAAGTAGAGGGGAAGAACCGTCGGCACTTTCATTTTCTCAGTCCGATGTTCGGAGGAAGCGGTTCGTCTTCTGTAGTCACAGTTAAAGTCTTACAGGAGGACAGGAAGTTAAAGCGTCTCTGGCGGCCAAACGTCCAGCAGCTCCTCTCGTCTTATAGACGCTGAGAAGACAACAGGACTCCTGGTGACATAGAAACACAGACGAGGGTGTTGCTTCCTCTGAACTTCTGATCCGACTCTACGGAAGTCAGTTGATTTTCAGAACTCCTAGACGTCTCAGTCCGTCTCTCAACACCGTCCAACTTCCTGTCTGTCTCTCAGCTTCCATTGGTTCCTACTGAAGAGTGGTCAGTAGTCTGCTTAAACAGCTGCTCACTGTAGCTTTTAATCAAACAAACAGGAGGAAACGGGGACTTAGGGTTTATTTTCAGCAGCATGTAAAACCTGCTTCATCATCATCGTCCTCTTCCTCACCTCGCTGCTGGCTGACCACCACGTGATTTGCATAATTAAATCCTCACAACTTCATCCAGTATAATTCATCTCCATCGGGTGACGGGCGGTGCATTAACACTGCAGCGAGTGCAGCCGACAGGTGACTGTACTAGTTGAGGAGGAGGAGTCTCTGTGGAGGCTTTCTGAAGCTGTTCATCCATCCGACGATGACGATGACGAGGAAGCGGCTTTAAGAAGGGCCAGCATCCTGAGGGACACAGACACAGATCCGACATTATGGGTGACTTTGAGCACGGCCGTTCGGATCACGTAGAAAACCGTTTCGGTGTGCGTCAGACGACAAGAGACTCATTTAATGCAGGACACTGAGGCTACACGCACACTAATGTCATTTAAAACAACATGTTTTTAACTCGATTATGGGTCAACGAACACACGTCTCTCACTCGTAGCTCTCTGTCGTACTGGAGAGCATTCATGCTTTTGTTCCTTTACGGTTTCTGTGTGCACTTCAGGATAGTTGTGCAGAACTAAATAAGCATTAATAAGAAAAGGAAAGTCCTCCGTTTGGTGTCCGTCGTCCTCCTCAAAGCCTCAAAGCCTCAAAGCGTGACTTCAGACGTCCACTCCGTAGGTCTGATAACACCGCTGTACACGCTCGCTAATCTCTCCAATAACAGCTGCTTCCTCCGCATGTCGGCAGCAGTAGAATCATAAAATGCAGAATGTAACTGCACACCAGCTGCTGGTAGAGACAAGAAGGTCAGCAGAGCCTGTAATCTCTTCTCCATGTTGAGTGAACCTGGTAGTGGATCAGAAGTGGACGTGTGTGTTCACGTCATCGTTTTCAAAGGTCTCCGTTCCTGCTCGTCCAAACTACAACTCAACCCCAGAGTCACCGGACTGAAACGGAGTCCGCAGCGTTATGAAGCAACAGACACGCGCTTTAACACTAAAAGGTGGTCGTGTGGACGTATCTGTCGTCTCCCACATCATGTAGGTGCGAGCACAGGTTACACCGTCATGCACCAGAGATTATGATTATTTCCTGAGCAGGAAAGGACGACTCCACCGTCAACAATGCTCATGAGTATCTACAGAGGAAGTGACTGAATGTAAATCCATTTAATGGCTACTGCTGTAAAGAGTTGCCGCTATAAATGGAATACAAATCTTCTGGGTTATAATTTAGCATGTTTCCCTTGTTAACGATCACTTTGACTTCACTGAGGGTTTGGAGTTCCCCGGCTGCAGGCTGCAGGCTGCGTACGGAGCTGCTCCGTCAGACTCATTTGCCTGCAATAAATCTGAGATGTTTTCGTGGTGAAGTGCTGCTTTTCTTTTTCCTGTGGGGATCTGTTGAGAGTCTGCACACGGAGCCGAGCAGAGACTGAGAGGAGCTTTTGTCCTCCAGGCGTTTCCCACAGACGGCTGACGGCCTCTCTGCATGTTGGGACTGTTTATGAGCCTCGTGGACGCTGCTGTCAGGACGCCACCAACACGCAACAAGCACCAAGAACAGTCCGTCACAACCTCCCACTGTTCCTACGAAGACACAGAGTTATTGAGCAGGAACAGTTCGTTAGGACGCCTTCGTTATAAAGCTTTGGTTTACTGCAGACCCGACAGCCTCACCGAGGCCCAGCGGCTCATTTGCATTTTCAATTTCTAGCTCTGAGGTTGTTTTTATTCTCCAGCTTTTTTCCTTTTTTAATTAACGGTTCGTCGGTGACCCGTCTTCTCTTTAACCGCATGAATCTCACCACCGCCGCGCAGACGCAACGTTTCTCACCCGGTTATCGGTTCTGAAGCGCCGTCACAAGACCAGACGCTCTCTCTCTCTGATTACACGTTTACAGCTTCAGTTTGAGGCGAGACGTCCACGTCTCCTCCGGAAGACAAAAGACAGATGTGAACCTCAGATGCTGGAGACTGAAACTCTGCCGGACGGATAAAACCGAAGAGGAGAAGCTGAGGTACAGAGAAGAACAAGCAGAAAGCCTGAAGAGTGTTTGTGAGGAGACGACAGTCACGAGCTTCAGTGTGAAGCTTTGTCCTTCACACCGACACTATCCTACCTATACATGTTCACATCGATGCCGACTTTGTGTCTGCGCGTTACAGAGCTGGAGACAGGACGCGGTTAGCCTAGCTTAGCATAAAGACGGTAAACAGAATGAAACTGGTTTCTTTGTTTTAGAGGAGTGAATACAAATAACTCCTGCTTGTGTTTTACTTCAGTACATCTGCTGTCAGAGACATTTTAAAAACACAGTAATGATATTTAGTGTGGTTGTATGAGGTACTTTTCCATAGTCAGTGTATTACTGCAGTAGATGGAGCAAAGCAGTGTACTTTACAACCCGGAGTTTTTCAAAGTAAAACGTCTCCAGCAGTGTCTTTAAACGTCTCCGTTGTACGGACTAGAGCAATAGCAGCCGTTATGCGTGTAGTCGTGAAGATGTATCATGAGATACTTTGCAGACTACGAGGAAGTTGGAAGCTTTCTGTCTGCTGCGTTTACACATCAAGACATTCGACGACGACGCCTGGTGTGAATAATAGAAACCATGAAAACAGCTCCGGCTTTAACTCCACGGGGGGGGGGGGGGGGGGGGGGGGGGGGGGGGCTCAGTGTGTTCAATGGAAACCAACAGCAACCTGGAAGGAACACAAACAGGCCCGACCATCTTCATCATCTTCATCATCTGGATTCTCCTCCTCCTCCTCCGGATTCGACCAAAGAGTCTGTGAGCCGAAACTAATCAGGTCCCATTCCAATTCTGGGCACAGCAGAGGAACCGTCCCCCCTTCCTTCCCTCCCTCCCCCCTTTCCTCCTCCCCCCTTCCTTCCCTCCCAGCAGGTGATTTGCACTTGATGCATCCTTATTGGTGCAGATCCGTGCGTCTGCAGCTCCTGAAGCAGCGAGTGGGTTCAGAGATGCTCAGGAGTCGACCCCGAGCCTCGAAGGCTCTTTGTCCGTCAGCGATCGATGGGGGGGGGGGGGGGGGGGGGGGGCTAACCCTGAGCGCCGCGGAGGCTAATGGCTTCACCACAGAACCCTGCAGAGAGCCTGAGCTGCTGAGGCCGACAGTGACAAAGGCTGAGCAGAATAAGAAGACACGCATACCAGCACACCACTTACAGGACGACGTGCGGCCGCAGAAGCACTGAATTATGAATCGTCTCGCCGGCATGAAAATATTGGTTCAATCAATTTCCCTGCAGAATAAATAAATGTATGACTCGGCCGCCGCCATGAAGAATTCATCACCATCAGCAAGAAGCTTCAGCACAGACTGCAGACGCTCATTTACAGTCACAGCAGAAGAAAACGTCTTATTGATGCTCTTTAATGGATCCATATCGGCTCAAATCAAGCCGATCAAAACCTGATACGAGTCTGACAAACAGACCTGCGTTAGACAACGGAGAGGAAGACATCGTCTTTGGACTATAACACAATACCTTTGTTTGGCTGTCTGTGGTTGAGGAGGTTTTTTAAGAAGAGACGTCTGAAGGTTTGAATCCTAATTAATTAAAAAAGTTCTTTGAAGGTGCAGCTGCTTGTTTACGGAAAACTGTAATAAATATATATATTTATGGATCATATGGTTCTTTTTTGTTGTTGTTTTTTCAGAAGAGAAGAAACATTACACAAGTCTGACTGTGACCCTTAATTTAAAAGAAATGACAAAACAGCAAATAGATAAATCTCATTAAAAATACCTCAGTGGCTTATTTGACGTTACAGATACAACGAACACTAAAGATGTCGTCTCTCTCTGGAGAGAGAGCTGGATTTTCATTTTGCGTTATCGGTTATTTGTCAAGATAAGATCCCTCATATGGTGGATGTCTCAGTTTTCTGATATTCAGAGTCAGCTGAGAGGACAGGAAGTCCAACGAGACGCCTGCTCTCCTCCACAGAGGCAGTGCCTTTAGGAACCAGAGAGACCTGTCACAGCTGATTTGGGAGGAGAGACTTTACAGAATCTGGCGATCTGGATGTGGATCTGGATGTGTCGTCGTGGTTCTGTGTGGCTTTAGAGTTCCTCTAATGCAAAAACAACGTGGTGGACCTGGAGGCTGGCAGTACCCACAATGCTTTGCGTGAAATAAGGGACGTGCCGGAGGCTGCACTGATCAATATTGTTGTACTAACACTGTTAAAAGAAGTCGCTCTACGGAGCTTTTTAGACGTTTTTAGCTCCTAGTTTTGTTTTCACTGCACACACATTTCCTGTCGTGTTGTGTTTTCAGAATAAAAGCTCCGTTAAAGCCACTTTACTCAACCTGCTCAGCAGCAAACAGCAGTCAGACTCAGTCAGAGACGAGCTGGTGAACATAGAGCAGCTCTTAGCAGCTAAAGAGAGATGTTTCCCTCAGGAGGAGGAGACCAAACACAGAGCTAGAAGAGAATATTGGACTTCCATTCATCAGCTTCTGCTGCTGAGAAACATGAAGGTGATCGATTGTGATCGTCTCAAACAAGCCTACCGACTCTCCCACAGCTACGCTAACCGCCACAACGCTGGATCTGGTGTGAACACGGCCTCAGAGCTTCTTCCCACAAACCAGCTCCTCCTGTCTGAAGGCTCATGGAAGCTTTAGACCTGTAGTCTGTGAAGAGCTGCCATAAACAATCCACGCCTTCAGTTTGTGCTGATGTGGCTATCTGGTCAAATCCAGAGAGTATAAAATGTGGAACGTGTTTCAATCCTCGTCTCACATGCTGGACGAGTCGGTCACCGCTTCCTGCAGCTGTTGCAGCCTCCTTCACTGAGACCACGTGAACAGCAGCAGATGTTTTTACTCATCTCCTCAGAGACACACGAGGAGCTCAGCAGGAGAAGAAGAAGAATCACAAACATCACGAGCAGCCGATGGCTCAAAAAGCTCCGGGAGAAACTGTCAGAAAGCGTTTTTTGGTACCGAGAATCGGGACAAACATCTGGAGTTCACTTCACTGTTTCTTCATCTGCTCTATTAGAGAGACGTCAGTATGAAAGTTAGAAGTTTTATATGTTTATAATTTTCTCTACGTTTCGACTGACAGGCAGCACTTCCCCAGCAGCGTTAACCCGACACCCGACTGTGACTTGAAGCGTAGAGTTGAAGCAGTCGAGCGGTACTTCCTGCGTTTACTGAGCGCGTCCGTACCGTTAGTCGACCGTCGTCCGTCACTGCAAAGTGATGCTGCCTCCTCGCGGCTCAGACCGATGTGGAGTCACCGGCCTCGTGTTCAGCACATCGATGAGAAACAGAGCAGCAGCTCTAAATGTGACAAACGAGGCCCTCCGACTGTCCCGCCTTCATGAAGCTACAGGATTACAGTCGTCATAATTAACGGCCCACGCGCTAAACCAACGTCGCAGAAGTACTTTGTTTTGAGGCCCAAACGTCGAGTAGGACGAGGACCAATGAGAGTCTGCAGAGTGAAATGAATTTGCACGTTAATATTGTTGTTTTTTTGTCTTGAATGGTTTTCACATGACGAGAATATTACTCACCGAAACAAGGTCGATTCATCTGATTTTTCAGCTTTTGTACTAAAAGCATCAACCAATCACGTCGTGAGGAACAGATATATTCTAAATAACAATAACTTTCATTTATATCGCGTCTTTAATAAAACCATGATGATCCAGATGATTTAAACACAACAGTAATCTGAATGAAGATGGCAAACTTTATTACTCCTTTCAACCAGCGTAGACCAGATCTACTCCTTCCCTTCTTACCTTTCACAATAAAAGCCCTCGACACAACGGTTCATATGATATCCTACAAAAAACACGACTCGTTTGTTGTGCGTTTTACTACAAAAGTGTATCAACACGTGTCAGTTTCTGCTCGTTGCATGAATACAGTCTTTTCAAAATAAACTTCCGTCTTCCGTCTTTTTTTAGCATCAAAATGAGATTTCTTTCTCCAATAACATCAGATCGATTTATACATTAACTCTAAAACTGAAATAACTGTGACTGTTACTCACCTCCACCAGGTTTAAGCCTCAGAGGAGATCATGCGTCCAGTCATGTGTGTGTCTGTCCGTCTGTCCATGGCTAATCTCTCATACTTCTGTACCCATCAGTCTAATATTTTCTGTACTCATCTATGACTCCATGCTCAAGGACCTCCCCTTGTTGCCGTTTTGAAAAGCATATTTTATTGGCGGTTTTAAACTATTACTGACTGCTGACTCCTCGCTCCAAAACAAGTCTCGCTGGTCTGTT
>NW_027466470.1:662500-752500 GCF_050575085.1 Anarhichas minor | reverse complement strand
ACAAAGTCGACCCGATTCAAGACCGAGGGCCTTTTTAAAAAAAACGACTCTCCGACCCGGCTAGAACCCGGTGGGTTGAGCCTGATTCTCCAGCACGTCCCGCGTCCTGAGAAAGACGGCATCAAGTGATGAAACTAAAACTCTAAAGAATTCATGTCTGACGTCAGAGACGCGGTCAGCAGTGTGTGGTACAGTGTGCTGTCATAACACCAGTGAGTAACAGGGTGCTATAAAGGCTTGATGCTTCTCTGGCGCTGCGTTTTCCCGTCAGACCCTGAACACAACAGCAGCTGCTGCTTCCAACAAAGTGCCACAAGCCATTTTATAAAAGCTTTCCTTTTCTCCTCTTTATTTCTGAGCAACAACAGCTTTTTTAAAGCGGTGCAGTGAATTATGGTGAAGCTTTGTGCGATCTGGTTCCTTTGGTGACTTCATTTCCTCTGCAGAACGTGTGTCGGTGTGTCGGTCGTCTGCAGAGCGAGGAAGACGCCAACAATGTGAGCCGTTCAGAGGTTCATGAATAAAACACGAGGCTGCTGAGTGACGGCTAACACTCATTTACATGACGGCTGTTTTCTGCCTTTTAAATATTTAATAAAAGCTAAAGAGGGAGAACGGGATAACACTACGGTGAAGTTATGAATATTAATAGATATTCATGCAGGATGCAACGAGTGTTGACTATGATCGCTGTCGGGACATTAACGTGACACGCCTTAAACGTGACGACGACATCTTATCATTTTAAAGAGAAAATTCAATATTTTAACACCCATTATGCTTATTGGACTATTTTTAAATAAAGACATGAATAAATAATATTCATCATTGGCAAATTCCTGTCAATACTTTGTTTATTCTTCAGTAATTATAAACTCATATTTTATTTTATGATTTCTTGACTTTTGTCATTTCTCTGCCATCCGACCATTTTCTATTGTTATTATTTTATTGATTTTTAAGATATGCATTCAAAAAAAAAATCAACCTTAAGTTACAATGAGAAACAGGATGAAATATATATAAATATACAAACACCGACCGTTCTTTAGTTGTTTAGCTTCAACAGACATGATGTGAGGATCATAGTGCAGCTGATGATAATCAGGTTTTCAGACTAAAAGTGATTCAGAGTTTTGTTTTTAAATCACATCTTTAGTCTGTTTGTGTGATGTATTTATTGTTGTGTGACTTGTTGCCGTGGACACAATATAAAGCAGATCGAGTTCAGTTATAATGTGACGAATAATAATCCAACGTGCAGACGAACCACGAAAACATATGAATATATAAAATATAATAATAAGTACAACAAACAAGCATGAGAAGAAGCTGAAGCAGCAGAACTGATGTTTTTACTGAACAATTTAAAAGTGATGAATTAAAGAAGGAAATTGTTTAAAAAGCTCTCTGATTATTGATCAACATCAGTCACACCTCAAGTTCTGCATCATACAAAGGAGGAACATCAGTGGAGCCTGTGAACAATAACCACATCTATATGTGTGTACACACACACACACACACACACACACACACACACACACACACACACACACACACACACACACACACACACACACACACACACACACACACACACACACACACTCCTGTGAGTCCTCATGTCGCAGCATTCTTGTTGACTTCAGCTGTAAACTATCGATGGAGCACCAACAGAGCAATAAGCACGCGGGACATGTGCGATGATATTGAAGCATTAATTAGACTTATGAGCTGTAAAGGTCACCAGCAGCATCACGCACCACAGGAGGTGATGTGCTCATCACGCAGCTTCACGCACATTATTTCTCCAGCATGAAAGTGAGCGTTTGAAAACGGGGTGCATGGCGCGCGCCCCCTCATCAGACGCAGAGCACGCGGCGGTTCTTACCTGTGCAGTCCTTCCCTTTGCCTTTGCACTCTCCGCTCTGAGGGTAATACGACGCACGAGCCTCCGGCAGGTAGAGCAGCACGGACAGCAGGCAGGCGGACGCCAGGAACCGGGCCACCCCACCGGGACGCCCGGGACACCTCCCAGGGCCTGACACCATGACGATGAGGATCCAAACCCGGTACACGGATCACTCGGTTATTCTCCCCTCGGTTCAGGTGATTCGGTCACGTAAATCCTCGCGGTGAGGCTGCTGGGAGGAGAGCACCAGACGCACGGAGCGGTGAAGATGGAGGAATGTGAATCCGCGTTCAGGAAGCCTCGGAGGTGGTCCGGTTCTGAGGCATCACCGCCATCCGTCCTTCCTCCGCGTGCTCTTCTGTGGCTGTATCTAAACACAGCTTGTAACGATCCTCCGCCCCCCCCACCCCCTCACCACCACCCTGGTAGTCTGCAGATGGATCTCGGGCGCTCCGACTGCGGGACGAAGCGACGCTTTTCCGGGGATCCAGCGGAGCGGAGACGCGGTGCGTAAAAAACAAAAAGAAGAAGAAGAGCAGCGAGCTGCGAACCCACAACAAAGAGATCCGGACTGAGGAAGAGGACAGACAGAGGCTCGGTCACGTGAGGGGATGCAACGCGCCCCCTTCCCACCTCCACGCCCCTTAACGCACGCGCGCACGCACACCTGAAAGCACAAAAAAACGCAAACACGACAGAATGCAGAAATGAAGCGTTTTTAAAGGCGCTGCAGCGGAAACGTGTCAACAGAAACGTCATCATCATCTTCATCATCATCTTCATCATCATCATCTTCATCACGGAGGACTTCATCTGATTTAGACTAGTTATTAATTAGAGAAGTTCATATCCTGATCACTGACCAAGAGAGTCTGAAGGGTCCAGGATCAGACCTGTAGGGGGGCTCAGCCGTCAGTATGTGACATGGGGGGGGGGGGGGGTAGTTTGGGGGTCCTCCTCAGGGCTTGTGGACTGCTGTTTAGAAGCCTATAGTTGACATTTTAGCGGTCACACTTTTGTTTCTTTTGGCGTCTCCATCTTGTTTTATGTCTCTCACCAAAAAGGTTACAATTAACTCTCATGAAGTGAAAACACACTGAAAGGGTTTAAGTTATACGTCATACCTGTCAATCACAGTAGCCCCGCCCTAAAGCATCCCCTGCTTTATGGTCTGTTTGACTCTAAATGGACCATAATGTACTAAATGAACATCATGCTGTATTGAAGAAGACTTGAAACTAGAGATTGAGACCATAAACTCATGTTTACAATGTTTACTGAGGTAATAAATCAAGAGAGAAGTAGAGTCATTTTCTCATAGACTTCTATACAACCAGAGGAGTCGCCCCCTGGTGGACACTAGAGAGAATGCAGCTTTAACACATGAAGCTTTGGCTTCACTCTAAAGAACCGGAGGTTTCCTCCTCCTCCTCCCTTGAAGTTTTGAGCATCAAACACTTCATTTCCTGAGCCGTCATTAAATTCTCTCCCTACTTCCTCTCCTCCTTTCTTCTCCTTTGGTTACCAACGACTAACATTGAAGGTGCATGCTGCCACACCTACTGTATGAATAATACTGGATATTAAAGCTCTTTGAACCTGTAAGTTTGTCTCTAACAGACAAACCAGACTCCCTTTAGAAAACCTCTCATTTCATGTTTCATTTCATTTGAATATTATCATATGAATGTTTCAGCGTGTTGACTTAATAAAGAGAAACATATTTCCTCATGTGTTTGTGTCTGAGGGACTGACGGGGACACGATCTCTGAAAGTGGTCCAGTATTGAGGGAGAACGCTGCAGACGATAGTCGTGCTTGTTTTTTGCTGCTAACCAGCTCAGACTGTTATTAAATAAAAAAGCTTTTTATTTCTCTGTGGGGTTCTTTTCATAATCTTGTCAGATAATAACAATCTGAGTCTGTCAGCGGCAGCAACAACGTACATTGACGTGAGGAGTTGCCTGTTGGTGGTTCTCCTTCAAACTGGACCAGTTTAAAAACCTGCAGGTTGAAAAATACCAAAGTTACCCTTTAAGAAGGTCCCAGTCTGGAGACCTTTAGGGGAAGCTTTCTGATTGGTCGGTGGTTTTAATAAAGGTTAAACTCATCCTCTGTGGAATCTGTAAAAAGTCACCGAACTGTTTCAGAGTTTCAGTCCCAGAATTCAAACAGAGGATCATCAGAGCTGTTTAAACAGGACCCACCCCGACTCATTAAACTCTCCGTGTTGACCCGATTCATATTTAGCTCAGATCGGCTCCACCAAGACGGACTGCTGGACTAAATTGTTGAGCCAACCTTTCATCCAGCTGCTGGTAAGTTCATTTCTCTCACATGGAGGAGGCGGAAGCAGCAGCAGCAGCGGCAGCGGTAGATGCGAGTCCTCTGCGGTGCTGTTGGACACGGTTGGTTCCACGCCGGCGGCTCTAACAGCTCTCCCGGGCGCTATCGCCAACCTGCCAGACGGCAGAGTGGGAGCGAGTCTGCTCTAAATCACTCACTGCGCTGCTGATTAGCTTCCTCGGACGAGGTTAAAGACCTTCCAGAAGGTACGGTGGTGTTGGAGGGACCGCAAATAAAGAAGTCTGCCCTGATTTATTTCACTTCACACCGACACTCAGCCCAGAGATCAGACAGGCTGGGAACACACAGGACTTACCTTCATAGGGTGGCCGAGGTTCTCTTGAGCAAGGCACCGACCCATCCTGAAGAGTCCCTGAGAGAAACCAAACAGAATGACAATATTTAGTTAAAGGTGGATGAAAAGCAGCGCGAGGTCGGATCAACACGAGGTTTCATTCTGAGTCTTTGTGTTTGTGTCTCCTGATGAACATGAGTCCAACATGCTCTCTCTCAGCTCGGTGTTTGGTCTCCTCCACCTCCTGAGAGAACATCTGTCTCTTTAGCTGCTGAACGCTGCTCTGTGTTCACCAGCTCGTCTCTGACTGAGTCCGTCAGCTGTTTGATGCTGAGCAGGTAGAGTTCAGAGGCTTTTCACTGCTGCTTCTCTGAAACCGACGCGACGCAGTCGGTCGCCAGGAAAACATGTTGGAATTGTACGTTTGGGTCAAACAAACACAGGACTTTCACTCAGGACACTGTGTCCAGTGTGAGACAAAAAGTAAATGTTGGCTTTATGTGCTCGTTGCGTAACGTTACGTAAGAACGTCTGCTACGGTTGTTATTTGTTGAAGCTAGTTATGTTCTTACATAACGTTATGTTAGGAACTCTGCTAGGGGCGGATGATATTATTTACTCAGTTACGCGTAACAAATTTGGCCACGAGAGATCGTTATTTATCTACGCTAGTTACATTGTTACGTACCGTTACGTAAGAAAGTCTGCGATGGCTGATCGTATTTACTGATGATAGTTACGTTGTTGCGGATGTTACGTTGTAAACAAGACTTTGTTTGTCTGGTGGAAGACACTACATCCTCCACTCTGTGTTTATCTTTCTCTGATCGATCCTTCTGCAGAAACCAGATCTATCTGATAAAAGTGAAATAACCAGAAGTGGAATCGTTGATACCTAAATCTTCTGCAGAGGTTTTGTCTTTATTTCTCGCTAAGCTTCATCTGCTTTGTTCTCCTGTTCGGGGTTTTAATGGTGGGATTATTGCTCCCACCATATGTCTGAAGGAGAGAATTACAGATTACTTGGCGCTGACGGGCCGATCACGTATTCATTAAGGGTTTATTTTACGGGCCTGAAGGATTTCCTAAGAAGTTTAAAGAAAACAATCTGGTAATTTGGCACCAATTAGAGACAATTAGAGCAGCAGGGGACACGTGAAGCATGTGTCCGAGCTAAACATGCGAGTAACAAGAAGAGGAAAGTTCTCAATATGTGAAATATATTGAATTCATTTGTTCTTTGGTGTAAAAGTGAAGTTTACCTTCAAGGAAATTCCTGCTTTGTCTAATAATTAAAATGACGAACAAAAGAATAAAACTGATTCCAACAGGAAACTGACTTCCTGCTTCTGCTCAATCTCAGAGGTACATGTTGTACTTTATACTGTACTACATCTCAGAGGTACATGTTGTACTTTATACTGTACTACATCTCAGAGGTACATGTTGTACTTTATACTGTACTACATCTCAGAGGTACATATTGTACTTTATACTGTACTACATCTCAGAGGTACATGTTGTACTTTATACTGTACTACATCTCAGAGGTACATATAGTACTTTATACTGTACTACATCTTAGAGGTACATGTTGTACTTTGTACTGTACTACATCTCAGAGGTACATGTCGTACTTTATACTGTACTACATCTCAGAGGTACATATAGTACTTTATACTGTACTACATCTCAGAGGTACATGTCGTACTTTATACTGTACTACATCTCAGAGGTACATGTTGTACTTTATACTGTACTACATCTCAGAGGTACATGTCGTACTTTATACTGTACTACATCTCAGAGGTACATGTCGTACTTTATACTGTACTACAGCTCAGAGGTACATGTCGTACTTTATACTGTACTACATCTCAGAGGTACATGTTGTACTTTATACTGTACTACATCTCAGAGGTACATGTCGTACTTTATACTGTACTACATCTCAGAGG
This sequence comes from Anarhichas minor, assembly GCF_050575085.1. Lineage (NCBI taxonomy): Eukaryota > Metazoa > Chordata > Actinopteri > Perciformes > Anarhichadidae > Anarhichas > Anarhichas minor. Next base: position 745,987 of record NW_027466470.1, on the reverse strand, counting down.
TACATGTTGTACTTTATACTGTACTACAGCTCAGAGGTACATGTCGTACTTTATACTGTACTACAGCTCAGAGGTACATGTCGTACTTTATACTGTACTACATCTCAGAGGTACATGTTGTACTTTATACTGTACTACATCTCAGAGGTACATGTTGTACTTTATACTGTACTACAGCTCAGAGGTACATGTTGTACTTTATACTGTACTACAGCTCAGAGGTACATGTCGTACTTTATACTGTACTACATCTCAGAGGTACATGTTGTACTTTATACTGTACTACATCTCAGAGGTACATGTTGTACTTTATACTGTACTACATCTCAGAGGTACATATAGTACTTTATACTGTACTACACCTCAGAGGTACATGTTGTACTAAAACAGTATATCTTTGTGTATTTTGTTTCTGCACATGTACAGTATGTTTGTTTTCTGCAGCTTTAAAGGGTTAAAAACAGCTACAGTCGTAAAATGCAACACACACATTAATGCAGCAGTAATATTAATCAATCAATACTTTCACATGAACTACTTCAAGTACATTCTGCTGATACAAACGTTTACTTAACTAAAGTTTTAAACGCAGGATGTTTACTTGCAGTGGAGTGATTCCAGGTTGTGGGAGAAGTAAAGTAAAGGAATACTTCTTCCTGTCATTCTGCTCACAGTCTCTGACTGACGTCATGATTATGTATAAAACACAAGGTTCATTCTCTCTGCAGACATTTGAGGAAACTCTGTTTTGTTTGTACAGTTATGTTCTGGCTCCAGTAACTGACCCACAACCCCTCCAGACCGCCTGGTTCCTCTCAGCCCCGGTGGGTGGGCTGCCTGCCTGCTGCAGTGGATGGGGGGGGGGGGGGGCACAGGGCCTCATGGCCTAAGAGAGGATGGCAAATCGGCGATACTAATTCAATTAAGCTCCACGATAGTTCTCTCTAATTGGCTTCCTGCGTTGAGGACTCTGGGAGTCTGTCGTCTGAGATGATGTGAGAGCTGAAATACTGACTCACTGACGTATGAAACCAGTTTGTTCCTGTGAGGTGAAGTAGAATAAAGTCCGTTCAAACATTCATCAGATCAGAAACCTCCACCAGAGGGGGGACAGGATCGGTATCGGGTTTTTTTATTTCTGATCCAGATTGTAGCGTGCAGACTCCAATTTCCTCCACCATCTGTAGCAGGAGCTCCTCTACCGGGGAGGGTGGCCCCCCCTCTGCTGCTGATAACAAGAGGGGGGGGGGTAATCCAATCCATCCGGCAGGCCGGAGAGAGGAGCGGGGGAGGGGGTCCGGTTAACCCTTCACTAATCACGACCCATTTAATCTGCGTCCTCAGAGATCCGTCTGAAGTTCTCCTGAGAACAAGTGATACAGGACACGGAGGTCATGCTCAGTGTCTGAACAGTGCTTCTGAGAGGGGGAGACCGAGTGGTCCTCATGGTCCATCATGTGTCCTCATGTGTCCTCATGGTCCCTCATGGTCCATCATGTGTCCTCATGTGTCCTCATGGTCCCTCATGGTCCATCATGTGTCCTCATGTGTCCTCTGCACATCCAAGGGTGGGTTACTGAATGGGCCTTCCGGGTCCTCAAAGAGACAACATGTCTCTGTCAAGATGACACTAAAAGAGACACATGCTGACAGGAACTACAAAGACGCAAAACTACAAAGAAACACAAACAACAAAGACACATGAAACAACAACAAACAGACACGCTGAGCTTTAGAGGAGTTCCTCTGTATCCAGACTTTATGCTAAGCTAGGCTAACCACATCCATTTCCATCAACAATTTTAAAAGGGAATAAACTCATTCAGCACATAACTATCAACCTGCTCCTGATTGGTTAACAGATTTATCTGCTTGTTGAAGTAAATCTAGTTATTTTTTATTATTTTAATAAATCGAACTTATTAACTATTGTTATGTCTTCACTTGAAGAAAGAAGAACATTATTGTAAAGTACTTTATGATCTTTTTGAGGGTTGTGTTTTCCAGCAATGATTTAATCAATTCAGTCGATTATATTTATGTCGGCTAATATCATAAATTATTAACTGACTATTAATCCCAGTGGGAGTTTGCAGCCACGTTAAATAGACATGTTCTTGAAGCACATTGGCTGCTTTAATATTTCCTTTAATCCTTGAATCTGTTCTGGAGGTGAAACGTGACACAGTCGGGTTGAGAGTTTGAGTCCCCGTGTCGTCCTCTTCCATTGAGCTCAATAGACTCCAGAGTCCTCTTCTCTATAATTAATGAGGCAATAACGTTGAAACAGGCCGACCCTTTAGACTCCGCATGAAGAGCATGAACTGAAGAAAAGGACGGTGCAAGTTCATGAAATATGAAATACATGAATGTCACGTTATTAATCAGCTTTAGTGGCAGTTCAACGTGTCACTTTAACAGAAACGTCAGATAGAAATCGATGTTCACTGTCAAACAGATGGAATGGGAAGTGATGGAGTCAGTCACCGGTTTGTCGATTCTGATTTTGCATTTTACTTTTATTATTATTTCTTATTATTTCCTCTGATTTTATACAATGTCTCATGTGTTTTTATGCACGTTTTTATTATTCATACATATTTTATTAACATTTTATAATTATCAATCTATTGTTGTATTTTATTTGTATTATTTTCTTAATTTAATTTAGTGCACATCAGTCTCTTCATATTCTCTCCATGTGTTGAAGAAGACTTGAAACTAGAGATTGAGACCATAAACTCATGTTTACAATGTTTACTGAGGTAATAAATCAAGAGAGAAGTAGAGTCATTTTCTCATAGACTTCTATACAACCAGAGGAGTCGCCCCCTGGTGGACACTAGAGAGAATGCAGCTTTAAGAGCAGGAGGCTTTGGAAAATCTAAACAGAACTGTAAAACACAGAACTGTAAAACACAAAACCAGGGTGAGTAACAATGTTACGGTGGTTATGTCTTTTAAAAGAAAGATCTGGTACTTATTCAGTCTCAAACTTAGTACCGACGATTTAAAAACGACAAAACAAACGACCAGACATAACTGTGTTCAATCAAAGAACAGAGGAGAGTAGTGAAGATATATCGATCACCGAACCAAGAGGCACAACTGACGTGACCACCGTTGCTCCATCGTGGTTAAATAAACACATTTCCTCAATTAAAAACAGTAAAACTCAGAGAGTTCTAGGTCACAACTCCATGGAAACAGATTTTAAATGAAAGAGATTTGCGTCCCTCTTGTCTCATCGATTTTAAACGGATAATTCCACGTCTTCCTCCGACCTCGTGAACAGAAAGCGTCTTCTCTCTCCTCTGTCACCTCACAGCCGAGCTCATTACAGCTGAAAGCATGAATCTGACTCAGAAGCAGCCACGTTTCCTCCTCCAGACCAACGGTCCCATCACAAAGGATCTCCTGTAAAATAACAAAATGTAATCAAGATGAGGCACAGAGGAGGTTTATAACCTCACCTTTGATTTCACTACGATCGACTGAACGATGGTGTGGGTTAAACTCCTCTGTAACGTTCACAACGACATTTTAATCGCTTTAATTACAACAGGAATGAGGACTCCATGTTGGATCGTACAGAGAATCAGTCTCACAGCTGCAGCTAACGCATTCATTTATTCATCTTGCTGGTGTTGTTTTTTGCGCTCCCTGTGGACACAAGTGGTAGTGTTTCATATTATTATTACATCATCAAATGTATTAATTTACAAATATGTTTATACATATTTTTCTTAAATCTGTGATTAATGTTAATGAATCATTCTGTGACCGTCTGCCTCTTCTAACACACCACACCGTTTCCCATCATGCTTTGCTCTCCACCTCATCGCTTCATTGATCACCGTTTATTGATCTCTCCATCGGGCAGTCCGTCGTATAATGAAGTGGACCGAAGACGGTTTAATCCTTCAGTACAGAGGATTTACTCACACCACCCAGACTTCCACCCCCCCTCCTCAGACCCGCACCACCCAAACCTCCACTCCCCCCTCCTCAGACCAGCACCACCCAAACCTGCACCCCCCCTCCTCAGACCAGCACCACCCAAACCTGCACCCCCCCCCCTCAGACCAGCACCACCCAAACCTGCACCCCCCCTCCTCAGACCAGCACCACCCAAACCTGCACCCCCTCCTCCTCAGACCACCCAAACCTGCACCCCTCCTCCTCAGACCAGCACCACCCAAACCTGCACCCCCCCCCTCAGACCAGCACCACCCAAACCTGCACCCCCCCTCCTCAGACCAGCACCACCCAAACCTGCACCCCCTCCTCCTCAGACCACCCAAACCTGCACCCCTCCTCCTCAGACCAGCACCACCCAAACCTGCACCCCCTCCTCCTCCCTCCAGCTCTTCCTGAATCTTCCTCCTGGTGACAATTGATCCACTGAGCTATTGATCAGAGACCGAGCTTACCGAAGCAGGGTCACCAGGATCAGGCTTCATGGCAGCACATTCCACCGCCTGCTCCTGAATCACTGAGTAGAACAATTGTTTGACTCGTTTACATATGGAGTGCATTTCTTAAGAGCAGGAAGGAGTTTTAAAAAATAAAGGAAACAACATGCGTGGGCGGACAATTTCAGCTAAAAGCCGTGATGATGAGTGTGAACGACTGGAACTGAATATATCTGAATAATCAACATCAGGACATCAGTTAGGTTTAGACAACAACACCAACAGTTAGGTTCAGACAACTAAACCAACAGTTAGGTTTAGACAACAACACCAACAGTTAGGTTTAGACAACAAAACCAACAGTTAGGTTTAAGGTACAAAACCAACAGTTAGGTTTAGACAACAACACCAACAGTTAGGTTTAAGGTACAAAACCAACAGTTAGGTTTAGACAACAACACCAACAGTTAGGTTTAAGGTACAAAACCAACAGTTAGGTTTAGACAACAACACCAACAGTTAGGTTTAGACAACAAAACCAACAGTTAGGTTTAGACAACTAAACCAACAGTTAGGTTTAGACAACAAAACCAACAGTTAGGTTTAAGGTACAAAACCAACAGTTAGGTTTAGACAACAACACCAACAGTTAGGTTTAAGGTACAAAACCAACAGTTAGGTTTAGACAACAAAACCAACAGTTAGGTTTAGACAACAACACCAACAGTTAGGTTTAAGGTACAAAACCAACAGTTAGGTTTAGACAACAACACCAACAGTTAGGTTTAAGGTACAAAACCAACAGTTAGGTTTAGACAACAAAACCAACAGTTAGGTTTAGACAACAACACCAACAGTTAGGTTTAAGGTACAAAACCAACAGTTAGGTTTAGACAACAACACCAACAGTTAGGTTTAGACAACAACACCAACAGTTAGGTTTAGACAACAATACCAACAGTTAGGTTCAGACAACAACACCAACAGTTAGGTTTAAGGTACAAAACCAACAGTTAGGTTTAGACAACAAAACCAACAGTTAGGTTTAGACAACAAAACCAACAGTTAGGTTTAGACAACACCACCAACAGTTAGGTTTAGACAACAACACCAACAGTTAGGTTTAGACAACAACACCAACAGTTAGGTTTAGACAACAACACCAACAGTTAGGTTTAAGGTACAAAACCAACAGTTAGGTTTAGACAACAAAACCAACAGTTAGGTTTAGACAACACCACCAACAGTTAGGTTTAGACAACAACACCAACAGTTAGGTTTAGACAACAACACCAACAGTTAGGTTTAGACAACAACACCAACAGTTAGGTTTAAGGTACAAAACCAACAGTTAGGTTTAGACAACAAAACCTAACAGTTAGGTTTAAGGTACAAAACCAACAGTTAGGTTTAGACAACAAAACCAACAGTTAGGTTTAGACAACAAAACCAACAGTTAGGTTTAGACAACAAAACCAACAGTTAGGTTTAGACAACAACACCAACAGTTAGGTTTAGACAACAAAACCAACAGTTAGGTTTAGACAACAAAACCAACAGTTAGGTTTAGACAACAAAACCAACAGTTAGGTTTAGACAACAACACCAACAGTTAGGTTTAGACAACAAAACCAACAGTTAGGTTTAGACAACAAAACCAACAGTTAGGTTTAGACAACAACACCAACAGTTAGGTTTAGACAACAACACCAACAGTTAGGTTTAGACAACAAAACCAACAGTTAGGTTTAGACAACAAAACCAACAGTTAGGTTTAGACAACAAAACCAACAGTTAGGTTTAGACAACAACACCAACAGTTAGGTTTAGACAACAACACCAACAGTTAGGTTTAGACAACAACACCAACAGTTAGGTTTAGACAACAACACCAACAGTTAGGTTTAGACAACAACACCAACAGTTAGGTTTAGACAACAACACCAACAGTTAGGTTTAGACAACAACACCAACAGTTAGGTTTAGACAACAACACCAACAGTTAGGTTTAGACAACAACACCAACAGTTAGGTTTAGACAACAAAACCAACAGTTAGGTTTAGACAACAACACCAACAGTTAGGTTTAGACAACAACACCAACAGTTAGTTTTGTACCTAGTGTTTTTGACTAAACCTAACATTTAGGTTTAAGGTACAACACCAACAACAAACTAAATGAGAAATTTGTGTAAAATCAGCAGAAATAGTGGACGAACTTGTAAAACAATAAGAACTCTGGAGGTTAAATAGAAGTGATTATCTGAGAGACTGACATCGGTGAAATAAATAACAGGAGGATTTCTTCTGAATCTACTTAGCGCCGTATAAGCCATTCACCCCCCCCCCCACCCCATCAGACTCAGAGTCTTACTCTGCTTTAATTATTGGATTTGTTTGTTCTTCTCCTTTTGTTTGCTTATGTACAAGTGAGAAATGTGAAGCTTTGACTGTTTCCACGAGCTCTTAGTAATAAAGTTAACGATCATTGATCAACTTAAAAAGATGACGTCACTGATTAATTGACAGGCGACACTTTGGTTTCTAAATTTAAAGAAAGAGTTTTGTTGAAGTGTAATCCTGCAGAAAGACATAAAGATAAAGACTATTCTTAAATGTTTCATTTGTATGCGACTAAATAAATACAATTAGAACTCTGATGTAAATATTTTAATTCTTATCCAGCCCACTCAAGTAAAGTACAAGTACCTCCAAATAATACTCGAGTACAGTATTTAAATAAATGTACTGAAGACATACGATATTAAAAACTGAATACATTTACAAGCAGATGTTTGTAACTATGACTCATCGTTTATTCTGTGCAAAGATCACGTTTTCTGTTATGATGAGAAAAAATAAAACACTGAACATTGACAGTATATATATATATATATATAAATATATATATATATATTGTATAGATCAAAGGGGAAGTTGATGAAACTCTCTGACAGACTAAAACATTTCTCTGTGAGGTGATAACCGCCGACGCAATCCTCTGTTTTAACAGGAAGTGGGTCATTTGACATTTTCCACAGAAAAACAACAATAAGAGTCGAAGTCTTCAGTCAAGACAGTGAAACATGAAAGCTGTTTTATGTTTTATGTTCCTTATTTAGACTTAAAAAGCAGCGTGAGGCTCCTTGTTGTGCATTTAAATAACGGTCCATATTGTCCAATACTTTACAAAATATCTAGATTAAAGAAAAGTCCCATAAATATAATATCTATATGTATATATAAACGTATATATTTGAGCAGTTGAGGGACGTTGTTGCATGAGTATTAATATGTAGTATTATTATCAGCAGCAGAAGCAGCGTTTCTTTCTTTGTTCAGTTTGTTGTAAAAGGTCGCCCCCTTGTGGAGACTTAAAGTACTACTCCAGTTAATACCACAGTGTTAAATACTCTGATACTAGTACAGTACAAGTACAGTACAAGTACTTCCATAGATGGACGACTGAACGGGCCAACAGGGCTCAGGACCAGGGGCCCAAATAGTCAGGAGCCCCCCTGACCATCACCTACAACATGTCACTGAAAGAGACACCGACCACAAAGAGACACAAAGTGTCCACAAAGACACACAAAGTGTCCACAAAGTGTCCACAAAGAGACCTAAAGTGTCCTCAAAGACATACAAAGTGTCCACAAAGAGACACAAAGTGTCCACAAAGACACACAAAATGACCACAAAGAGACACAAAGTGTCCACAAAGACACACATAGTGTCCGCAAAGACACACAAAGTGTCCACAAAGACACACAAAGTATCCACAAAGACACACATAGTGTCCACAAAGACACACAAAGTGTCCACAAAGACACAAAGTGTCCTCAAAGACACAAAGTGTCCACAAAGAGACACAAAGTGTCCACAAAGACACACAAAGTAGCCACAAAGACACACATAGTGTCCACAAAGTGTCCACAAAGACACAAAGTGTCCACAAAGTGTCCACAAAGAGACACAAAGTGTCCACAAAGAGACACAAAGTGTCCACAAAGACACACAAAGTAGCCACAAAGACACACATAGTGTCCACAAAGTGTCCACAAAGACACAAAGTGTCCACAAAGTGTCCACAAAGAGACACAAAGTGTCCACAAAGACACAAAGTGTCCACAAAGTGTCCACAAAGTGTCCACAAAGACACACAAAGTAGCCACAAAGACACACATAGTGTCCACAAAGTGTCCACAAAGACACACAAAGTAGCCACAAAGACACACATAGTGTCCACAAAGACACACAAAGTGTCCACAAAGACACAAAGTGTCCACAATGAGACACAAAATGACCGAACAGAGAAGCTAAAGGGAAGGTCAAGAGAATAAACCGTGTTTCTTTGTTCAGGGCCTCGGGGCCGGGGTGTGTTTGTTTGTTTGCATCATGACACACGACTCACACCATACTTGTGATTGGTTGGAAACATCACTGTTCACTGTTCACCCTGCTGCTGTCTGCAAAGAGATGCACTGAACCAGCAGACTTCAGATCAGCTTCTGTCCTCTGGTTGTGAGACTCCTAAAATCATCCTCCGCCCGATAATACACGTAGGTGTGTTTGTGTGTTTGTGATGTAGCAAAATGCGACTGCAATCTGCATTTGGTTGACAATAACACAACCTTGTAACCTTGAGAGGAGCAGAAGTATAAAGTAACACAAAGTATTCCAACAGCTAAACTGTGATTTTTAAGTTCCTAAAGGTTTGTTTTTACACAGGAAACAGTAATACTAAAGGGACTCTGTTGTCCGCTGGGTGTGGGAAGTTAAAGCGAAGCTGCATGACGTTCAGTGCAAAAACAAACACACCCACCACAACCAATGTTGTCCTTGAGGGCCGGGTCCCAGGAGCCCCCAGCTTCTTCTGATCATGTGTGGATCAGATGAAGACCTGCATGTTGACCCAGTCAGTCCTGATCCAGGGAGCAGCTTCAGGTAGAAACATTCACTCACAGTAAGATCAACACCATGAGAATGATCCTTTAACACACCTTTAAATAGATGATGTGAACTCTAAGGAGCCTAAAGGACTGAACTCAACCTGCCCTCTTGTTTCTCTTTCCCTCCCCAACAGGTATCCTGATAGAGCTCCATTACAACACACCAGTGTCCCTTCATCACCATCATCATCATCACACTGTACTCATTCTGACTCAATCACACATAATGTGAACTATGGATGAGGTCAAGGAGGATTTCTCATTGTTTGTGTTTGACCGTAAAGCGTCGTGTTACGTCTAAATAAGTCCCCAAACCCGGTTAAACGCCGACTAATCCTGGTAAATATTAACTGAGTCTGGTGGAAGAACCACAGATAACTTATCACCGAATAAACACTCGTCCCTGAGGCGACATCGCTTTACTTTCCATGAGGATTATATATCATGAAGATACGCTGAACACTGGCTGAACTTCATGTGTTTTTATAAAAACTAAAGAGAGCAAACGGGACGAGCTGGCAGGAAAACGTAAGCACTATTTGTCTTGTAGGGTTGGATCAGAGATGTGTTGAGGTGGCTGTTCTCAGTGTCCAGCTGCTCCAGTAGTTACGGTGCGTTCACTGTTATCTCAGATGGAGAGTAAACAGAAAGCATGTCGACAGTAACATGTACTGTGTTCAGAAGCTTTAAGTGGATGTTTGAGGAGAAACTGGTGTCTCACATGAGAGGAAGTGGTGGAAGAAAAGTACTCTTTACTGCAGTAACAGCACCACACTGTGAAAATACCTCAGTAAAAGTATGTAAGTATATGTAATCAGGAAATATGATCAACAGATCTGGTGTTATATGAATGTAGTGCAGTCAAAAGTACAATATCTCCCTCTGAGATGGAGTAGAAGTACAACGTTGTAAAGTACTTCTATGAAACTAAACTAGCGTTGGGAGTTCCCACAGCTCTGCTCACTAATCCTCGTCTCCTCGTCTTTCTCAGGGACTGGACCCTGGCAGCGCTGTCACATGACACCAAAGCTCCTCCACAGCATCTCCTCACGTGTTGCCTTCAAGTCCTCCTCGGAAAAAAGTGAGCTCTCAGTTTCTCTGGTTGACCCTTTAGAAAACCTCTCATCTTACTGCAGCAGGTCTGACAGTCTGAACCCTCTCAGTCCTGGTTCTGGTTCTTCCGTGCCTCCCTTCCCTCCAGCGGGTCCAGCAATACGTCCTGGGTCTCCAGCAGAGAGGTGTCGGGTCTGTCCACGGTGGAGCGGTTTCTGCTGGTGGATCTGGGACTGGTTCATATCGAGGACCAGGACTACACTGAGACTGGTTCAGGACCAGGTAAAGGTTCCTTGTGTGGTCTCCCTCTTGAGTTGTGTAAAACAGACTACACGGTGGATAAAGTGTTTGAGATGAGACGAGGAGGAGAACATGCTGAAGATCGTACAGAACAGAACAGGACGGTCGGCCTTGTCATACTGCATTTTATTGTATGTTGTATTTGTTTTAATGTTTTTTTGATGCAGCTTTAATGAGTTAAAAGCATCCACAGCAGTAAAGTACAACGTACACATTAATGCAGCAGTAATACTAACCCAGAAACAGTTTACTGCACTATCAACACTCAACACAATAATCAATAAAGTATCAATACTTTAAACACTTTAACTACATTTAGCTGATAATACTTACATACTAATATTTAAGTAAAGGTTTGAGTATTTTCACTAGTACTTTTACTGCAGTAAAGGATCTGAATACTTCTTCTACCTCTGATAAAAAACAGACAGATACATGTGGATGAAAAGTTATGAAAAGTTATATTTGATAATAAAAATATCCCCATGGTAACTCAACATTACGAGATAAAACGTCATCATTGTAATTTCTTCTTTCATATAAAGTACCTGAGGAGGATTATTCTGCATGTTCCCCTCCCTTTCTCCCTCTCTTTGGTTCGCAACTCATTTTTCCGGCAGCCTCTGAAGGAGGCGCGCACACACACACAACGCACACACACACACACGCACACACACACTCTCTCATTCATTCTTTAACCGGACCGGAGAGCAGCGCGAGACGTTCACACATCAACCGAAGAGGATATTAAAATAGCATCACGTCACCGTAAGTAACGTCCGCACATGTAGAGGCTTCTTCTTCTTCTTCTTCTTCTTCTGCTTCTTGTTTGTTGGCGTGATAACGTGAAGCATGTCCGCTCCTCAGCTTCCGGGTTGTTTCCCGTCTGTTGTGCACACGGCACCGAGCTTGGTGCAGAGCGCACAACACCAGCGTGTTCCTGTTTACCTCCACCGAGTGTTTCTGCTCCGGGATCACACGCAGACACGCGTGGCCGGTTGTACCGCCGGGAGAAGCGTTTTAATACGTTCATGGCGTGATATTATTATTGAACTGAAGAAAGGCGGCGCGTGGGCAGCAGCACGAGGGCCCGAAGCCACCTGGCTCGCGCTATCTGTCAGCATCGGAGCTCTAAACCGAGCCGAGGAGGTGAGAACCGTCACGAGCTAATCCTGCACATTAAACACCGCTCACTGTACATGCATTGTTTATTAATAACGATGAGCTGATTGGTGTATTATTAACGATCTGTCTAATGTTGCTAAAATAAACATCCGGGACCTCCAGCTAGTTCTGTTCTAACTCTGCACCAGAGACCAGACCTCGTTCAGAAACGTGTGAGTTTAACATTTAATCACATAAAGAGGAGGATCTATGAGTTTAACATTAAATCACATAAAGAGGAGGATCTATGAGTTTAACATTTAATCACATAAAGAGGAGGATCCATGAGTTTAACATTAAATCACATAAAGAGGAGGATCCATGAGTTTAACATTTAATCACATAAAGAGGAGGATCTATGAGTTTAACATTAAATCACATAAAGAGGAGGATCTATGAGTTTAACATTTAATCACATAAAGAGGAGGATCTATGAGTTTAACATTTAATCACATAAAGAGGAGGATCTATGAGTTTAACATTTAATCACATAAAGAGGAGGATCTATGAGTTTAACATTTAATCACATAAAGAGGAGGATCCATGAGTTTAACATTTAATCACATAAAGAGGAGGATCCATGAGTTTAACATTAAATCACATAAAGAGGAGGATCCATGAGTTTAACATTTAATCACATAAAGAGGAGGATCCATGAGTTTAACATTTAATCACATAAAGAGGAGGATCTATGAGTTTAACATTAAATCACATAAAGAGGAGGATCTATGAGTTTAACATTTAATCACATAAAGAGGAGGATCTATGAGTTTAACATTTAATCACATAAAGAGGAGGATCTATGAGTTTAACATTTAATCACATAAAGAGGAGGATCTATGAGTTTAACATTTAATCACATAAAGAGGAGGATCCATGAGTTTAACATTTAATCACATAAAGAGGAGGATCTATGAGTTTAACATTTAATCACATAAAGAGGAGGATCCATGAGTTTAACATTTAATCACATAAAGAGGAGGATCCATGAGTTTAACATTAAATCACATAAAGAGGAGGATCCATGAGTTTAACATTTAATCACATAAAGAGGAGGATCCATGAGTTTAACATTTAATCACATAAAGAGGAGGATCTATGAGTTTAACATTAAATCACATAAAGAGGAGGATCTATGAGTTTAACATTTAATCACATAAAGAGGAGGATCTATGAGTTTAACATTTAATCACATAAAGAGGAGGATCTATGAGTTTAACATTTAATCACATAAAGAGGAGGATCTATGAGTTTAACATTTAATCACATAAAGAGGAGGATCCATGAGTTTAACATTTAATCACATAAAGAGGAGGATCTATGAGTTTAACATTTAATCACATAAAGAGGAGGATCCATGAGTTTAACATTTAATCACATAAAGAGGAGGATCTATGAGTTTAACATTTAATCACATAAAGAGGAGGATCTATGAGTTTAACATTTAATCACATAAAGAGGAGGATCTATGAGTTTAACATTTAATCACATAAAGAGGAGGATCTATGAGTTTAACATTTAATCACATAAAGAGGAGGATCCATGAGTTTAACATTTAATCACATAAAGAGGAGGATCTATGAGTTTAACATTTAATCACATAAAGAGGAGGATCTATGAGTTTAACATTTAATCACATAAAGAGGAGGATCCATGAGTTTAACATTTAATCACATAAAGAGGAGGATCCATGAGTTTAACATTTAATCACATAAAGAGGAGGATCCATGAGTTTAACATTTAATCACATAAAGAGGAGGATCTATGAGTTTAACATTTAATCACATAAAGAGGAGGATCCATGAGTTTAACATTTAATCACATAAAGAGGAGGATCTATGAGTTTAACATTTAATCACATAAAGAGGAGGATCTATGAGTTTAACATTAAATCACATAAAGAGGAGGATCTATGAGTTTAACATTTAATCACATAAAGAGGAGGATCTATGAGTTTAACATTTAATCACATAAAGAGGAGGATCTATGAGTTTAACATTTAATCACATAAAGAGGAGGATCTATGAGTTTAACATTAAATCACATAAAGAGGAGGATCTATGAGTTTAACATTAAATCACATAAAGAGGAGGATCTATGAGTTTAACATTTAATCACATAAAGAGGAGGATCCATGAGTTTAACATTAAATCACATAAAGAGGAGGATCTATGAGTTTAACATTTAATCACATAAAGAGGAGGATCTATGAGTTTAACATTTAATCACATAAAGAGGAGGATCTATGAGTTTAACATTTAATCACATAAAGAGGAGGATCTATGAGTTTAACATTAAATCACATAAAGAGGAGGATCTATGAGTTTAACATTTAATCACATAAAGAGGAGGATCTATGAGTTTAACATTTAATCACATAAAGAGGAGGATCCATGAGTTTAACATTTAATCACATAAAGAGGAGGATCTATGAGTTTAACATTTAATCACATAAAGAGGAGGATCTATGAGTTTAACATTAAATCACATAAAGAGGAGGATCTATGAGTTTAACATTTAATCACATAAAGAGGAGGATCTATGAGTTTAACATTTAATCACATAAAGAGGAGGATCTATGAGTTTAACATTTAATCACATAAAGAGGAGGATCTATGAGTTTAACATTAAATCACATAAAGAGGAGGATCTATGAGTTTAACATTAAATCACATAAAGAGGAGGATCTATGAGTTTAACATTTAATCACATAAAGAGGAGGATCTATGAGTTTAACATTTAATCACATAAAGAGGAGGATCTATGAGTTTAACATTTAATCACATAAAGAGGAGGATCTATGAGTTTAACATTTAATCACATAAAGAGGAGGATCCATGAGTTTAACATTTAATCACATAAAGAGGAGGATCCATGAGTTTAACATTTAATCACATAAAGAGGAGGATCTATGAGTTTAACATTTAATCACATAAAGAGGAGGATCTATGAGTTTAACATTTAATCACATAAAGAGGAGGATCCATGAGTTTAACATTTAATCACATAAAGAGGAGGATCCATGAGTTTAACATTTAATCACATAAAGAGGAGGATCTATGAGTTTAACATTTAATCACATAAAGAGGAGGATCCATGAGTTTAACATTAAATCACATAAAGAGGAGGATCTATGAGTTTAACATTTAATCACATAAAGAGGAGGATCTATGAGTTTAACATTTAATCACATAAAGAGGAGGATCCATGAGTTTAACATTTAATCACATAAAGAGGAGGATCCATGAGTTTAACATTTAATCACATAAAGAGGAGGATCTATGAGTTTAACATTTAATCACATAAAGAGGAGGATCTATGAGTTTAACATTTAATCACATAAAGAGGAGGATCCATGAGTTTAACATTTAATCACATAAAGAGGAGGATCCATGAGTTTAACATTTAATCACATAAAGAGGAGGATCTATGAGTTTAACATTTAATCACATAAAGAGGAGGATCCATGAGTTTAACATTAAATCACATAAAGAGGAGGATCTATGAGTTTAACATTTAATCACATAAAGAGGAGGATCTATGAGTTTAACATTTAATCACATAAAGAGGAGGATCTATGAGTTTAACATTTAATCACATAAAGAGGAGGATCCATGAGTTTAACATTTAATCACATAAAGAGGAGGATCTATGAGTTTAACATTTAATCACATAAAGAGGAGGATCTATGAGTTTAACATTTAATCACATAAAGAGGAGGATCCATGAGTTTAACATTTAATCACATAAAGAGGAGGATCTATGAGTTTAACATTTAATCACATAAAGAGGAGGATCCATGAGTTTAACATTTAATCACATAAAGAGGAGGATCTATGAGTTTAACATTTAATCACATAAAGAGGAGGATCTATGAGTTTAACATTTAATCACATAAAGAGGAGGATCCATGAGTTTAACATTTAATCACATAAAGAGGAGGATCCATGAGTTTAACATTAAATCACATAAAGAGGAGGATCTATGAGTTTAACATTTAATCACATAAAGAGGAGGATCTATGAGTTTAACATTTAATCACATAAAGAGGAGGATCCATGAGTTTAACATTTAATCACATAAAGAGGAGGATCCATGAGTTTAACATTTAATCACATAAAGAGGAGGATCTATGAGTTTAACATTTAATCACATAAAGAGGAGGATCTATGAGTTTAACATTTAATCACATAAAGAGGAGGATCCATGAGTTTAACATTTAATCACATAAAGAGGAGGATCCATGAGTTTAACATTTAATCACATAAAGAGGAGGATCTATGAGTTTAACATTTAATCACATAAAGAGGAGGATCCATGAGTTTAACATTAAATCACATAAAGAGGAGGATCTATGAGTTTAACATTTAATCACATAAAGAGGAGGATCTATGAGTTTAACATTTAATCACATAAAGAGGAGGATCTATGAGTTTAACATTTAATCACATAAAGAGGAGGATCCATGAGTTTAACATTTAATCACATAAAGAGGAGGATCTATGAGTTTAACATTTAATCACATAAAGAGGAGGATCTATGAGTTTAACATTTAATCACATAAAGAGGAGGATCCATGAGTTTAACATTTAATCACATAAAGAGGAGGATCTATGAGTTTAACATTTAATCACATAAAGAGGAGGATCCATGAGTTTAACATTTAATCACATAAAGAGGAGGATCTATGAGTTTAACATTTAATCACATAAAGAGGAGGATCTATGAGTTTAACATTTAATCACATAAAGAGGAGGATCTATGAGTTTAACATTTAATCACATAAAGAGGAGGATCTATGAGTTTAACATTTAATCACATAAAGAGGAGGATCCATGAGTTTAACATTTAATCACATAAAGAGGAGGATCCATGAGTTTAACATTAAATCACATAAAGAGGAGGATCCATGAGTTTAACATTTAATCACATAAAGAGGAGGATCCATGAGTTTAACATTAAATCACATAAAGAGGAGGATCCATGAGTTTAACATTTAATCACATAAAGAGGAGGATCCATGAGTTTAACATTAAATCACATAAAGAGGAGGATCCATGAGTTTAACATTTAATCACATAAAGAGGAGGATCCATGAGTTTAACATTTAATCACATAAAGAGGAGGATCTATGAGTTTAACATTTAATCACATAAAGAGGAGGATCTATGAGTTTAACATTTAATCACATAAAGAGGAGGATCCATGAGTTTAACATTTAATCACATAAAGAGGAGGATCCATGAGTTTAATATTAAATCACATAAAGAGGAGGATCCATGAGTTTAACATTTAATCACATAAAGAGGAGGATCTATGAGTTTAACATTAAATCACATAAAGAGGAGGATCCATGAGTTTAACATTTAATCACATAAAGAGGAGGATCCATGAGTTTAACATTTAATCACATAAAGAGGAGGATCCATGAGTTTAACATTTAATCACATAAAGAGGAGGATCCATGAGTTTAACATTTAATCACATAAAGAGGAGGATCCATGAGTTTAACATTAAATCACATAAAGAGGAGGATCCATGAGTTTAATATTTAATCACATAAAGAGGAGGATCCATGAGTTTAACATTTAATCACATAAAGAGGAGGATCTATGAGTTTAACATTTAATCACATAAAGAGGAGGATCCATGAGTTTAACATTAAATCACATAAAGAGGAGGATCCATGAGTTTAATATTTAATCACATAAAGAGGAGGATCTATGAGTTTAACATTTAATCACATAAAGAGGAGGATCCATGAGTTTAACATTAAATCACATAAAGAGGAGGATCCATGAGTTTAATATTTAATCACATAAAGAGGAGGATCCATGAGTTTAACATTAAATCACATGAAGAGGAGGATCCATGAGTTTAACATTTAATCACATAAAGAGGAGGATCCATGAGTTTAACATTAAATCACATGAAGAGGAGGATCCATGAGTTTAACATTTAATCACATAAAGAGGAGGATCTATGAGTTTAACATTTAATCACATAAAGAGGAGGATCCATGAGTTTAACATTAAATCACATAAAGAGGAGGATCCATGAGTTTAATATTTAATCACATAAAGAGGAGGATCCATGAGTTTAACATTAAATCACATAAAGAGGAGGATCCATGAGTTTAACATTAAATCACATAAAGAGGAGGATCCATGAGTTTAACATTTAATCACATAAAGAGGAGGATCCATGAGTTTAACATTAAATCACATGAAGAGGAGGATCCATGAGTTTAACATTTAATCACATAAAGAGGAGGATCTATGAGTTTAACATTTAATCACATAAAGAGGAGGATCCATGAGTTTAACATTAAATCACATAAAGAGGAGGATCCATGAGTTTAATATTTAATCACATAAAGAGGAGGATCCATGAGTTTAACATTAAATCACATAAAGAGGAGGATCCATGAGTTTAATATTTAATCACATAAAGAGGAGGATCCATGAGTTTAACATTTAATCACATAAAGAGGAGGATCCATGAGTTTAACATTTAATCACATAAAGAGGAGGATCCATGAGTTTAATATTTAATCACATAAAGAGGAGGATCCATGAGTTTAACATTAAATCACATAAAGAGGAGGATCCATGAGTTTAATATTAAATCACATAAAGAGGAGGATCCATGAGTTTAACATTTAATCACATAAAGAGGAGGATCCATGAGTTTAACATTTAATCACATAAAGAGGAGGATCCATGAGTTTAATATTTAATCACATAAAGAGGAGGATCCATGAGTTTAACATTAAATCACATAAAGAGGAGGATCCATGAGTTTAACATTAAATCACATAAAGAGGAGGATCCATGAGTTTAACATTTAATCACATAAAGAGGAGGATCCATGAGTTTAACATTAAATCACATGAAGAGGAGGATCCATGAGTTTAACATTTAATCACATAAAGAGGAGGATCTATGAGTTTAACATTTAATCACATAAAGAGGAGGATCCATGAGTTTAACATTAAATCACATAAAGAGGAGGATCCATGAGTTTAATATTTAATCACATAAAGAGGAGGATCCATGAGTTTAACATTAAATCACATAAAGAGGAGGATCTATGAGTTTAACATTAAATCACATAAAGAGGAGGATCCATGAGTTTAACATTTAATCACATAAAGAGGAGGATCCATGAGTTTAACATTAAATCACATAAAGAGGAGGATCCATGAGTTTAACATTTAATCACATAAAGAGGAGGATCCATGAGTTTAACATTTAATCACATAAAGAGGAGGATCCATGAGTTTAACATTTAATCACATAAAGAGGAGGATCCATGAGTTTAACATTAAATCACATAAAGAGGAGGATCCATGAGTTTAACATTTAATCACATAAAGAGGAGGATCCATGAGTTTAACATTAAATCACATAAAGAGGAGGATCCATGAGTTTAACATTAAATCACATAAAGAGGAGGATCCATGAGTTTAACATTAAATCACATAAAGAGGAGGATCCATGAGTTTAACATTAAATCACATAAAGAGGAGGGTCCATCAGAAACAGACTGGATGCAGTGAGCAGCTGCTCTTCAGTTCGACATTGTTTCCTGTTTGTATCACCTAAAGATGTAATAAGTTAGTTACTATATGTAGCTATTTTAATACTTCATCAACATAATGTAACTCGTTACATTTGTAACAAATGTAATAAACTAATTCTGCACATTTAATATATACCGTTTCATGTACTTATGTACAATACATCATATTTGATATGCACATTATAGCTTTTATCTGCAGAAGTAACGACTACCCACAGCTCTCAAATATGTGTCGTCTGTAGAAAGTACTAGTTCGTGCCGCGTGGTGGAGGAGTATAAAGTAGCATCAAATATAAAGTAACCCTAACCTTCTCTCCCAGGTTGTCATCTTGTTTGTAAATATAAACTGTAAATATGATTTATTCTCTTTTTATTCTTCAGTCTCAGTTTCTCTTCTCAGTCCACAGTTTTCTGTTTGAACTGGAGCTCAGAATGATGAGTTGGTTAATTATTGACATAAATATCGATGGTGAAACACGACCTCGTTTTCACTGCATGAGTTTGAGGCTTTGTTGTTTTTGGGTTCTTAACGGTGAGTTAAGAGAAACTTTAGAATTACTCAACATGAAGCGTTCCAGGTATCTGATTCACTGTGGGAGCTCGTTCACGGTGTTATTGAATATGTATCAGTCACAGTCTGTTTACTTCCAGCAGAACACACCAACAACCAAACTACACAAATGTTCTCATTTAAGGATCGTGAGAAGTTTGTGATTTCGTCAGTTCTTGATTTATTCTAAATGTGCCTCGGTGTGCTGTAGATGAAGTTCACTGTGTTATAAAGAGGTGAATGTTTAGTATTTCTGCTTGACAAAGGATGAGTTGCAGACTAATTGGTTCTGCCCTTAATATTTGTCTTGTTTTTGTTATAAAAATATGACTTTTAAACAAGTTGTCATGTTTCAAACACTAACAGATGTTCTTGTTTTCTCGACAGAGAGGATGTTGGCGTTGATGTTGCTCGTCGCCGCGAGTTTGTCCGGCGGCGGCGGGACGTCCGGCTCTGACTGCGGTCAGTTCACCACGCAGTCGAACGGCGCGGTGCGTTCACTGTCGGCTGTGGTCGACTCGCAGAGAGCCGAGCAGAGCCAGAGGAAACACCTGGAGGCTCTGTTCAACAGGTGAGCTCGTGTCAACACACCGTAGACAACTTCACCGTTAGCTCTGTCTGCTCTGCTTTACGTGATTAAAATCACAACAAATCCCCATTTTGATGGAATCCCTTGAAGCTTTTGGTAGGATGTAGATATTCTAGTAAGTTAAACGGTTCCGCGGTCACTTGTTCAAAGACTGATGTTATTGTTTGAATGAAACTGAACAGATATGGAGAAAACGGCACCATCTCTCTGGCCGGTTTGAAGCGTCTCCTACAGAACGTGGGGTTGGATCGCATCAGGACTGTTATGGTGCAACATCACGAGCAACCGGGCCACCATCATAACCACCATCACCACCACCATCAACACCAGGGAGGCCACCACCTCCACGAAGACCACCACAACAACTCGCACCCCCACAAACATGCCGACCCTTCACAGCACAGGAAGTTTCCAAAGACCTCTGAGGTCTCCAAAGATCAGGACAGCCACCACAACCTGCACGACAAGAAGACCACGGCGGCGCAGGA
Organism: Anarhichas minor; assembly: GCF_050575085.1. Lineage (NCBI taxonomy): Eukaryota > Metazoa > Chordata > Actinopteri > Perciformes > Anarhichadidae > Anarhichas > Anarhichas minor. The sequence continues at coordinate 724,892 of NW_027466470.1, read as the reverse complement.
GGTCGGCATCACGGCGGTGTACAGCGCCCAGCTGATGGCGAGATCAGATGACGTTAATAAGAGACACGACGGCAGCCTGGGACCACCCGGTCCTACTGGGGGGGAAACCACCAGAGCGTCTGCTGCCAGACTGGTCACTGAGAGCCCGACTCAGGCAGCTGCAGTCAGCAGGGGGGACCAAGACCACGGGCACGACCACATGAACCAGGATGTTGCCCACAACAGAAGTGTGGACAGTGTGGAGGTACGACAAATTGCTTAACTCACCAGTGTTCAAATAATGAAATCAGGGTCATTAATAGTGGTTTAACGGACCGTACTGGATCCCTGATCCGTACTGACCCCTCACAGTTTATCGTTAACATCACAGTGTGAAATAAAGTTTTACTGACGATCGTTATAATGAATAATATTCAGTAATATTCAATATTTGGTTAATTCAGAAATAAACCAAATCGGTTTTATTTCTATTAATAAGAAGAAGAAGCAAAGCGTCGGTGGTAAGTAGTGAACTCTGTGTGATCCAGCACCACTAGGACCTACAGTGACTTTTCATATACGTACCGTTGTCTCCTGAATGAGTCCCGTTGTTGTTGTTGTTGTTTTACCTCCAGTGTCAGAACGCATCCAGCATCCTCTCGTCACACGGGATGTCTCAGGAGGGGGGGGTGACGCTCGCCGACTTCAGCTTCCTCTGCCCCGCCCTCCTCAGCCAGATAGACGGCGGCGCGTGCATCCTGCACGGAGGCCCTGCAGAACAGGAGGGGGGAGGTACAAGTCCGTCTGTTCAAACTAACACTGATGTTGACGTGTCATGTAAGTAGGAAGACGATGTTCAGACAACACAAACATGTGTGCAGTGTGTTGTGTCTGATACTGGACCTCCTGGTCTCACCTGTACCTGCTTCTATGTTTGGTACATTGATGTGATGTGATAAAACTGGATTTGTTTAATCCCTCTCCTCATTTTCTAGACCATGAACACGGTCACGACCAGCACGGTGACCACAACATCTCGGCCCACGGGGAACGCTCCGCTGGAGAAAGTGCCAAAAACATCGCGATAGGTAAGACGGTGAAAGACTCAAGTCTGTGATTGGAGAGAAGTTTGTGGAGAAGTTAAGTGATTTGTGCGTTGCAGCGTGGGTCGGAGGGTTCCTCTCCATCACGGTCATCAGCCTGCTGTCTCTGCTCGGCGTGGTCCTCATCCCGCTCATGAACACCGTCTTCTTCAAGTTCCTCCTCAGCTTCTTGGTGGCGCTGGCGGTCGGCTCGCTGAGCGGCGACGCCTTCCTTCACCTCATCCCCCACGTGAGTCAGAGCGCCGCCCGCTTCCTCTTTACCACGGGACGAAGCACGTCCTCCCGTCATCAGCATGTCGGGGTCACAATTAAAGTTCTGTCCTGACCCAAGATGCAAAGCATGTTAACCCGCTGAACCCCCAAAACACCGCCTCGTGTATGGAACAGCATGTTTTCTTTCAACAATCGCCAAAACTACACCGTTTATTACAGCCAGACGCTGTAAAAACATTATCGTCATTATCGTCCGATTATCATCTTTCCGACGGTCCTTGAACACATCATGTGTAACTGACGCTTCTGTCAGAAAAAGAAGCAGAAACGAAGCTTATAATCGTGATATTTCATCAGAAACATTTTATTCTTCATGTTCTCATTATAAATGTCTCCTCTAATAAAGCGTTCACTTTAACCAGAGAGGAGAGGAGAGGAGAGGAGAGGAGAGGAGAGGAGAGGGGAGGAGAGAGGCTGAAACATGTCAATAGTTCAATGAATGTAGGACGTAAGAATAAGTAAACAAGATAACCAATGTGACCAGACATTCACTGATCTCGATACTCAGTCTCAGATCACCTCGTTCAGGTTTCTTTGTCCACACCCAGGTTCTCAATAAGTGCTCATATCACCAGCTGTTGAAGAGTTTGACTCGCCTCAATACAGAGAGGGCTGCCCCAAAGTCCAGACAATGGTGGGTTCAGGTTCATCAGTCTGTTTGTGTGTTCATATCTGTGGGGGGCTTCAGTCTCAGGGAGGCCACCACCACCAGCACCAGGACTCTGGGATGGACTCGGGGGGACATCACCTCCACGAGGAGCAGGAGGAAAACCTGGACGCGGTGTGGAAAGGTCTGACGGCGCTGAGCGGAGTCTACATCATGTTTCTGATCGAACACTTCCTGACGCTTGGGAAGATGTACAAGGACAAGAAACAGAAGGTCAGAGGTTGATCTTTTGTCATTACACCAGAGGTGAAGCAGTCAAAGGGACGTTTTATGACGTATTTCATGTTTAGAAGTCACAGTTCAGACCCGGGTTAGACGCTAGTTCAAGTGTCTAAGACACTGTCCTCCTGTTGGGGACTGAGGGAACATTTTGTCCTCTGGTAACTTTAATAAACTATTTTTATTATAAAAATAAGGAACATTTAACACTTAATGTTCTATTACACTGAACAAATGAGACAACACGTCACAATAAACTATGAAACACTTTGGTAAACCCCGTGTTATCTTAAACACGGGGTTTAATATTGTGCTGCTGTGGTTGTTCATCCTGCGGTTTGAAATATAAAAACAAGACGTTTCTGCCGTCCAAACAGATCCAGAAGAAGTGGGATCAGAACGACAAAGCGGATCCGGAGAAGCAGCCTGCTCTGGAGGAGAACGACCTGAAGCCAGCCGAAGGTGAGACGCAAAACACCAAACAAACGTCCCAGAAAACCTACAATTCTTCAGCTTTTCAAAGCTTTAAAAGAAAAATACAGGTTAACCCTCTGAGCCCCAAAATACGCCGGGAGATGGAACAGCAAGTTTTCTTCAAACAATCATGAAAACTACACCGTTTACCACAGCCAGCTGGACACGCCTTACTCTCTAACGCTTTAATCTCATCAGTAACTAACTTCCATACTTCCTCCAGACGTGGAGACGAATGGTGCCGGCATGTTTGGCGACCACTCCGGCAGCGTGTTGGAGGAGGAGCAGGTGATGCTGGCGCCGCAGGTGTTGGTCGTCTCGCCGCAGGGTTACGGCGGAGCGGCGGTGGACGCCGCCTACACCGCCGAGGACTGCGAGAACAAATGCCACTCCCACTTCCACGACACGGTGGGGCAGGCCGACAGCATGAACCACCACCACCACGAATACCACCACATCCTGCACCACCACCACTCCCAGAACCACCACCCACACAGCCACTCCCACTCCTACTCGGAGGAGCACTTCCAGCAGGCCGGCGTGGCCACGCTCGCCTGGATGGTCATCATGGGAGACGGACTGCACAACTTCAGCGACGGCCTGGCTATCGGTGAGTGTTGCCTCAAAGAGCTGTTGGATAGGCGACGTAACGGTGCGGTCATTCTGGAAGTCCTGTCCTCAAGTCGAACATGAAAGATTGTTTTTGATATTAAATGTTATGTCTACCAAATACCTGTTCCAACAGAGAGGATTTTGTCCGTCGCCTTCGTGGTTTTTGTTCGTCGCCTTCGTGGTTTTTGTTCGTCGTTTTTGTCCGTCGCCTTCGTGGTTTTTGTTCGTCGCCTTCGTGGTTTTTGTTCGTGGTTTTTGTTCGTCGCCTTCGTGGTTTTTGTTAGTCGCCTTCATGGTTTTTGTCCGTCGCCTTCGTGGTTTTTGTTCGTCGCCTTCGTGGTTTTTGTTCGTCGCCTTCGTGGTTTTTGTTCGTCGCCTTCGTGGTTTTTGTTAGTCGCCTTCGTGGTTTTTGTTAGTCGCCTTCGTGGTTTTTGTTAGTCGCCTTCGTGGTTTTTGTCCGTCGCCTTCGTGGTTTTTGTTCGACGCCTTCGTGGTTTTTGTTCGTGGTTTTTGTTCGTCGCCTTCGTGGTTTTTGTTCGTCGCCTTCGTGGTTTTTGTTCGTCGCCTTCGTGGTTTTTGTTCGTCGCCTTCGTGGTTTTTGTCCGTCGCCTTCGTGTTTTTTGTCCGTCGCCTTCGTGTTTTTTGTCCGTCGCCTTCGTGGTTTTTGTCCGTCGCCTTCGTGGTTTTTGTCCGTCGCCTTCGTGGTTTTTGTCCGTCGCCTTCGTGGTTTTTGTGCGTCGCCTTCGTGGTTTTTGTCCGTCGCCTTCGTGGTTTTTGTTCGTGGTTTTTGTTCGTGGTTTTTGTTCGTGGTTTTTGTTCGTGGTTTTTGTTCGTGGTTTTTGTTCGTGGTTTTTGTTCGTGGTTTTTGTTCGTCGCCTTCGTGTTTTTTGTCCGTCGCCTTCGTGGTTTTTGTCCGTCGCCTTCGTGGTTTTTGTCCGTCGCCTTCGTGGTTTTTGTTCGTGGTTTTTGTTCGTGGTTTTTGTTCGTGGTTTTTGTTCGTGGTTTTTGTTCGTCGCCTTCGTGTTTTTTGTCCGTCGCCTTCATGGTTTTTGTCCGTCGCCTTCGTGGTTTTTGTCCGTCGCCTTCATGGTTTTTGTCCGTCGCCTTCGTGGTTTTTGTCCGTCGCCTTCGTGGTTTTTGTCCGTCGCCTTCGTGGTTTTTGTCCGTCTTGGTTTTTGACCGTCACCATGGCCTTAACTGTTTTCATGCAGAATATGAACAGGCTTCCAGTCATGCTGTCTCGTAATTTGATTTTGTTATAGTAGGCTTTTGCTGAAATTTTCAGACCAATGGACACATACCTTCCACACATCATAGTTAAAAAAGACGTGAATGCTTTGTAAAAATTAAAAATGTACGTCTATTATTTCTCGTGATTATGACTCACGCACGATGATTTTCCTCACAATACTATAATTTTAAGCCTCTGGTACGTTTGACTTTTCCCATCGGGCAATGCTGAACCTAACTGCCCCATGATATGATCTGCCCCGCTGCTAATTTCACACTGCAGGAGTTCTAGTACGTACAGTATCAGTACTGTAGTGCTGATGACGGTGGGTTTCAATATATCTCCTCGTCGCTCTGCAGGAGCTGCCTTCACTGAGGGTCTGTCCAGCGGTCTCAGTACATCGGTGGCTGTTTTCTGTCACGAGCTTCCTCACGAGTTGGGTAAGACCTTCCGTTTCCATCTTTAATGTACAAGCGGAAAGGCTTTTTTAAACATTAAAATCCTTTATTATCGCAGTATTATCTTGATATTTGTTTGTTTGAATGTATTCAGGATTGATCATTTTTGTAGAGCAAGAAACATCTTAAATACTTCATCAAATGTCATGAAGTTGTTGTTTTGACATTACATGATTCTCTGTAAGGACAGTGGACTCTGTTTCCCAGGTGACTTTGCGGTGCTCCTGAAGGCCGGTATGACGGTGCGTCAGGCCATCCTCTACAACGTGCTGTCGGCCATGATGGCCTACTTGGGCGTGGTGATCGGTATCCTGATCGGTCACTACGCAGAGAACATCTCCATGTGGATATTCGCCCTCACAGCCGGACTCTTCATGTATGTGGCTCTGGTGGACATGGTGAGTCGACGTTACCGCTCTCGCACCTGAACACTTTAACACAATTAAACGGGGACTGGCTCTGGGTTAAACCGGGACTGGCTCTGGGTTAAACCGGGACTGGCTCTGGGTTAAACCGGGACTGGCTCTGGTTTAAACCGGGGACTGGCTCTGGGTTAAACCGGGGACTGGCTCTGGGTTTAACCGGGACTTTATTATTTCTAAAGATAAGGTGGGACTTCTACATGTGTATAAACAATAACACATGTAGTCGGTGCAAAGAACGAATGAAGACGCAGAGTTTCACTTACAGTGAGGGAAAAACATGAAAACAACAAATAGTAATTATTGCAATACTTTCAGGTGATGTAAACTCAGTCTGTGCGTGCTGACAGAATAGATCCAGTATTTAAGAAGTGGTCAAGTACAGAAGTCATTCATTACCGAGTACGTGGTGCAGAAAGAGACTGCTCAGCTGTTTCCTCGCTGAGTCAGGAGAAGTCTGCCCTCATCCAGTCAGCAGCATCTGTTCTGTCGACTCAACAGGTCTGGACTCTCAGCCGGTCAGAGAGCAGCAGCCTTCAGCACCAGATGGCCTCTTCTCACTCTCTCTCACACACACACACACACACACACACACACACACACACACACACTTATTTAACTCTCTGTAAAACTTGCTCACATGACAAGTTTATAAAACCAAACACAAGAGAGGGGAGTTGTCACAAACCGCTGCTGCCTGTGAAAACACAGTAAAGCTTGTTTAGTCTGACGCTGACCTCTTGTGGCCGCTGCCCTGCAGAACAGCTTGTTAAATCATTAGATTAATACATATTCATTATGATAATAGATGGTTACCAGTCCAGCCAGTAGTCAGTTGGTTTAGTTGACAGCCGAGTCAGGACCAGAGACTGGATATAAGAAGTGGACGTAGTCTTCACCCATTGGTTTGTGGGCCGCTGTTTTGAAGCCTCGAGTTCAGCGATTTGGCTGTCGCCATCTTGCTTTTTTGCAACCAGTGAACAGAAGTGCACTAAAGCATACCCTGCTTTATGGGCGGGGCTACACGGTGATTGACAGGTCTCTACCAGAGACGTATATACGGCGTCTTTACGTCACTCCTCCTCAGTCCAGATATGGTCACTTCCTGTTCACTGGTTGCAAGAAAAACAAGATGGCGACGGCCAAAACACCGAACTTGAGGCTTCAAATACGTCCACAAACCGATGGGTGACGTCACAACGACTACGTCCATTTTTATATACAGTCTGTGTATAAGACAAACTATTAAGTCACATTTGCAGCAACAAGAAAGAATACTATAAAGTGTTGAAATGACTGTTTCATACGTAGTAATTTAAGGAGCCAATCACAGACCAGGTGATGACGGTCATGTGTGTCGTTTGTCTTTCCCAGGTGCCCGAGATGTTGCATAACGACGCTGGGGACCACGGCTTCAGCCACTGCGGCTTCTTCCTGCTCCAGAATGCCGGCATCCTTCTGGGCTTCTGCATCATGCTGCTAATTGCCATTTTTGAACACAAAATCCAACTGGACCTGGGATACTGAAGAAGAGGCCCTTCATCCTCGGCTCCATGTGCGTCTCCGTCAGAAGTGTAGTCTGTTCTGTATTTGTTGTTCTAGACCGGCCGGTCAGCTCGACTTAGGTTTGTATTTTCACATGGTGTGGGAAGAAGCATCGGTTCAAACGGAGACGTACTTTAGGAAGTTGCCATGTTGACCCGGCTCTCTGAAAGCTTCACATTCATGAGCTGCTGAGGCTCCGACGTCTGCAGCTCGGTGAGGTGTTAAAATAACTAACTAAATTCTTCTTTATTTTCCTGGACTGCGGTTAAAAATGTCTAAGTTTAGAGTCTTCGAAACAAAAATGAAAGTAAAAATCCCCTGTCGATATTACTCTTCAGGCTCATTTGATCAAGTGTCACTTGTCAGCAGTTCATATTTACGATAAATCCAATAAGACGTGAAAGCAGCACGAGAAAACTCTTACGTAGCACACGTGACCTTTTTTTTTTTTCAGCATTACGTCTGATTTTTGCATAATTATCTTTATTCATGTAACGTGTCGGAGGTGATTCTGCTGCTGAGTGGAACCAGATCAGTATTGAAGTAGATGGCCAACGGGCCACAACAGCCCCACTGTGAGTACAACCTCGTACTGGGAAACAACTCCGTTAGACGTTCCTTCTATACCTACAAGATGGCGTGTCCAAGATGCCTACTTCAAACTTTGACCAAATGAATCTCTGCGCGCAGTATTATCACGTTGCGACTAAAGATGAAAAAAGATCAAGTTGACCACATCACATTCACATTTTAGAAACAAGAGCCAGTAACTCTGTTGATGGACTGATGGTTTCTAATAACTATAACTAGTCTATCTCAGATATCCATCCTGTGCACAGGTTGTATTGGGACGTCTCCCCTTGTGTTCGTTGTGGCTTAATGTGACAATGATGTCCTAAGAAACACTTTAACAATTGTTAGTTACAAAAATTAACTTTAACATCACTTAAAATGCTTACAGGGGGATTGAGGTTGTTAAGTAGATATTGAAATATAAAAAGACTTTATTGGTGTCATATAAACAGGAAGTTCTCTACTGAGCCCCTCAGCTGATCAGAAGTCTGCCTCACGGTCACCTGATCAGAATCTAACATCTTACGTTCAGCAGGAACCCGTCATAGACCTTTGAGACCTCTATTAGGTTCACAGAGGAGTTCTGTTATTTCTGAAATGTTTAGCTGGAGGAGAACAAGAGGGAAGCAAAGCTAGTGTTCATGTTCTCGCTGGTTTCTTCAGAGGAGTGCATTTGTACGGTTGAAAGCTGTTTATTTGGAAAGCGATGACGCAACATCGTGTTAATCTGGAGCCTCATATTTTCTCTCCTGGGAAGCTTTTTGAACCGTGACCAGATCTTCATGATGTTTGGATTCAGACCCCATTAACCCATTAAAACTAACCCTGAATGAGCTCTAACAGCCTGTCAGGGAACACTGAACCTCGTCTGTTGTGGATCTACATGTGGAACTCAACATCGACATTGCTATTTACTCATTCTCCCACTTTAAATACATATTGAAGGGCATTGTGCAGCACAGCAGAGTGTTTCAGTGTCCGGTGCTTTACTGTTAGCATCCTGTTAGCATACTGTTAGCATCCTGTTAGCGCTGAGTTTTAGATCTCCGCTCCAAACAGCAGCGCTAACACCGGCAGACGGCTAGTTTCTGTCGGTTTAAAGAGGTGCTGAGGATCATTTCTCATTAACGTCTTAACGACATTTTAAAACGGTACTGAGTTTCACGCCGCTTTACGACTTGAAACGGCAACACAGACGAGTTCTCGGGGGCATCGCTGACTGGTTTGTCTGGACGAGAAAAGCCAAAGACGACGTCTGACATCTGTCCAATGAAGTGCGAAGAAAATAAGAGCAACTTATGGCAACAAGAAGGGGAAACTCAGCAGATAGACTGTTTGCTTTAGTCTGTTTATTTTTTTATATATTTCTTTGTTAACTTGTTTTATTTTATTGTTACGGTTGGAGAGTTAAAGTGGCAGCTCAACACGTGTTCAGAGTAACTAATAAAGTCTCTGTTGGTGTTTGTTACAATATTAATACCAGTAATTATCACTCAGAAGTCCATCATGAAGCTCTCTTTGAAATGGTTCCATGTATTTCTGTCTCACTGTGTTCTGTTTTTATTTAAAGGAGACTGCTCCGATGTTTAGGTCAAAAGGTTTCGCTCCGTGTCGTTATTTTCTGGCCTTTTAAAAAAGTTGAGACACCAACATCACTGTGTATATCACGTGTACATTATGTGTATATATTAATGTACAATACAGTACGAGTATGTTTGATTTGTGTACTTTGTGAGTCTGTTACATCGTGTTCAACGCAAACCAAAAGATTCTAATTTAAGTTGCAATTTGGACAAATGTGAAGGAAAAAAGGAGGAAGTTGTTCTTTTGTTTTTGTCTAAAACAAAACGTGAAATGAATGTGTTCATGACGGGAACTACAGCCGGTGGATTCAACCACAAAGACGTCTCACAATATAACAGAACAATTCATGGTCTTTTTATTGTCTTTTATTTGAGTTGCTGATTTGACTCGACGGTTATTTTGAGGTTCAAAATGTGTTAAACTTCTGTGAAAAAGGATCATCGACTTAAACGTGTTGAGACATAAAGACATTATGAAGTCTTTATGAAGAAGGAGATCTGCGTCAAACATTCACGAGGAATGTTTATAAACTTCAAGAGCGAACACATCAAACTTAAACCACGTAAATAAAGATCACCTTTTCTGCCTTCTTGTGAACATTCGGTTGTTTTCTTCTTTTTGTCTAAACGTTTCTACTCGATAAGTGTAAAATATTCACAACATGAAGAAAAGGTAGAAACCCCGAAACATTTGATGAATAAAGAAAAGCACGTTGGAGACAAAAATTGTCGTTTTTTACTTTTATTTCTTAAGATGTTTCCTGATTTACGTTTGTTAAAATACAGAAAAAAATAAAAACAAAGTGACTATTGTTTTTATTTTATTTTTTTCACAGCTTACAACCCCAGAATAAAGCAGAAATCATCACTTTGTTTATTTAGGCACATTATTTTATGTCTGTAACATCATCCTACTTTATTTTCTAGATGCAAAATGTGTTAAAATCAGCAAAGAAAGAGTTCTTCTGTCATCACGACCAATGTGATGTCAACAAATGTAAACGACCCGGCCTCGATCAAACATCACCGACTCGCTGTTTGAAATCAAACCGACTTCACGCAACAGTTGATGATCTGAGCAACTTTTTGTGGCCTCAATAAATGACCATCGAGTCCAAATTCAGCGAAGTGAAAATTAGCTGCTGGTGTTTCTGTTATTTTGTCCACCTGTGTGACGTTGACTCACTGTGCTCTTTGACATTCCTCCACACAAATAAACTCCACCTTCTCACAACGCTCTGCTGACGTCTCTAATCGATGACATCATCTCATCCTGAACAAAACACGTTTCTATGGTTACTGCAAAGTGTTCATATGTGTATCATTGTTATAGAAGAACAGGAAGTGATGTCACAATCTGTGATCATCTGTTTCATTTAACTGACTTCTTATTGTGCTGCACCAGTATTATCAGCTCCATGCAGTAAAAGTACACAGAGCAGTAAAATGTCTCCTGTAACTGAAATACATATACGGCTTTTTGTAAGATTTAACAATAGTTTTATATTCAACAATTTCAAAGTTTATTATAATTATTTGTTCATGTAAAGTAACCAGTAACTTTAGCTGTCACTTAAACGTAGCAGTGTAAAAAGTACAATATCTGCATCTGAGGTGCCGTGGAGAAGAAGTATAAGTGTAAAGAACTGCTGATTTTTTAAATTCTTTTAGAGTTTCTGCTGAATCAATCGGGAGTTAAACGGAATAAAGTTTACAGGCAAGAACCTAAATATAATGAGAAGTATTTCAATAACACATATGACAATAATAACATTAAATAATAAGGTTTAAAAACTAAAATTCATGTTTACTCAATGACATTTAAAGTTGAACCTAAACGGATAGGAAACCTTTACCTGACCTGTAAATATTAATATTACCTGAAATAAACTGAGCCAATGAAAACGGATGGATTAGTGTTGAGAGGAGCTAAACAGATAAAAATACGAATGAGACAGAAAGAGAAAAACATATTCAACTAAATCAATTTATTATCACATCTCAATCACATAACATTGAAATAATTAAGCACTGTTTCCAGTACAACCAAGCATATTCACTCCCACATCTGGTATTGACATCTTCATACCCAAATTTAAATGTGATTGTTTGTCTTTTATAGTATTTAAGGTACAATTGGGCCACAAAAAGCATTAAAGAAAACAAGTTCAGTTATGTGTGATTAATGTGGTTGTTTGGTCTCAGCCAAATCCTTGAACTCCGTCTCTCTCCAACTGTATTCACCACTGAACGCTTCTAACGACTTCTAAGAACATTTAAACAAGCTGAACATCACAATTGGCAGCTTTAACCCACTAAAGCTCATCAACCGTACAATTTAATTATATCAACAACAAAAAAAATCTTCTTCAGTACAAAAAAAGATACAGTAACTGCCAACCACTAAAACTATGTCTTCAATCATAATTCTTTAGTGTGAAATCAGAATGATTCTAAATATTAAACGTTTATTCTAAATACTAAACAGATCATGAATAAAAGAAAGTTAGATAAGAAGCAATTTTCCATATTTAAACAATATTCTCGTTATGTAGACATGACATTAAGGCGAGTATCGTTCTTAGCCAATTAAAAAAACATTTTGCCATAATTTGATTTGTTTAATCTAGCGCCATCAGCTGGTCAAGTGTCAACCTTAATGTGAGTGATAATAAGTCAATTGCATGATAACTTGCTAAATGTTAGCCATCATAAGAATAAAATGAAATTTACACATAATTGTAATCATGTCGACATACAGATGGCTCATCTGTAACTTTGAGTTATTTTTCATCGAGTCAACTTTAGTTGTGGTTTGTATTGTTATAACAACCTCACAGTGCTGCTAACATGTCTGCAGACCGGCAGACCATGTCATGTTTTCCCTAACGTCCGAAGAAATTCTTGAACCAACCCTTCTTTTTTTTCCTCTCCTGTTTTTCTTCAGACAATTCCTCCTCCGTTTTTGTAAGTTTACGTCGTTTGGCTACTTTGGAGATGATTTTTGCTTTGTCCTTCATTGCCATCAAAGACTGAATTCGAGCCTTGTAACCCTCTTTGGCCTCTGACTTCTCTCCTTCAATCAGCATGTCGATATACTCCGGAGTGGTCAGCGGGTTAGGCCTCAGGGCGATCTCCTGCAGACGAGTTATAGAGTGAGCTGACTGATCCATGAGGGAGACTATCATGTCTTGAAGCTCAGCGATCTCTTCCTCCTGCCTCTCAATCAATTCCTGAACAGTCATCTTTTCTTTTGTTGCTTTTTTATACTTGTCTTTTATCTCTTGCAGTGTTTGCTTCTCTTTTACTTGAACATAATCCCACTTGTATGTCTGGTTGAAATGCAAATTCCAAATGCATTTTCCAGGGCAGACAGTGCACATCCCGAACTGATCCATTGATGCACATTGACGTTTTTCGCTATCATCAGCGATCCCGCATGGGTAGTGGCATGTTACTGAACAATTCTGGCAGTTGGTAATGTACTCTCCTTTCTTTGTGAGTATTTTTTTGATTGGCTTAATAACATCCACCTCAATCTCAAAGTTTTCATTTGAAGTCATGACCGTTTCATGGTCTTTAATCTTTTCTTTAGTTGACTTGATTTCTTCAAGTTTTGCTAATCCAGCTTTAACTTGCGGTTGCAAACCTTCAACTGCTGTTTCAAGGTGCTTCCGTTCTTTGAGAACCTCTTGGGTCATTACCAGGCTTTTGGTTGTCATTTTATGCAAAGCAGTGAAGAACTTCTCCATGCTTTTGGCACCCATCTTCCAAAAAATTTCGTCAAAGTTGTCATCCTCATCACAGTCCCCGTCACTGCTGCTTCTCTTGCCTGCAAATACTGCAGAGTTGTTGAACTTGAAGTGAACTGGAAGCCCTATGTCGTTTTTTGGACATGGAACCCGAGCGATGTTAATTGCCTCAAGAACCGGTGGCTGCTTGCCATCTGCAAAAGTCACCAGCATCGCAATGTTCTCTGCCACATCTTTGCCAAATATGGAGAGCACCGAATCAAACACATACCGCTGTGTTGCAGTTAGTCGTGCAAGAGAGGCCTGAGTCACAAAACACACTGCATCAATCTCACTAACTCCATTAGCGGAGGTGAAAATCCTCCTGATTTGCTCTGTGATCTCCCGGTCTCTCCCTATTCCTCTTGTATCCCCAAACCCTGGTGTGTCCACAACAGTCAGAGAGAAAGGGATTTTAAATCCCTCCTGGTGGTTGATTTTGTACACAGTGACTTCAGAGGTCTGGCTTTCAGCTTGTGATCTAGACTGATCCTCATTAACTAATTTAAATCTGAAAGAGTCCTTCCACTCCACACCAACAATGTAGTTGATCATTCCATTGATCAGAGTAGACTTTCCTGATCCGGTCGCTCCAAGAAGCATTATTGTGCGATTTTGCCTCATGCTTTCTTTGCCAAAGTTAAATTTCCGGCACCCATCTATGTCCATATCTTCTTGTGTCAGAAGAGGCAGTTTGTAAACTGAGGGAGATTTAGAATTTATACTCTTGCTAATATGTTTCAGGTATTCTGCAAGACGTGCAAATTCACTTTTTGTTGTGCAGACTTTAACAGTGATGCTTTCTTTGCTTCTGTCGGCTACACCACAATCACATCTGACCCTGACAGCATATTCTGTCTCTGACTGAAGTCCTGAAATGATCGCCTTTTCAGCCGTTGACATTATTTGGTTCCATTGGAGATCTTCCTCTTTCCCCCCGTTGTCTGTTTCGGCGTACTCCACAATGTAGCTCAAAGTGTGGACATCTTGTCCAAGCTCAGCAGGTTTCTCCCAGCTGACTGATATCTCACTTGAGTTTGGTTCAACTCGAGGTTTTCCAGGAGGGCTGCAAGGTAAGGTTTTAATGGAACCACTGACTTCATAGGCTGGCCCAACACCTGCTGAGGTCACTGCTCTGCATCTGAACACATAGTCTGTGTTAGGACTCAGATCGCTCACTGTGACTTCTTCATCTTTGGATGCCGTCTTCTGTTTCCATCCATCCTCTCCACTGCCACAGTACTCAACAGAGTAGGAGGTGATGTTCTCTGCTCCACATTTGGGTGGAGAAATCTTCAGCGTCACACTGTTGTGGTTTGTGTCACTTACTGTTCCTGTTTCAGGCTTTGAAGGTGGCTCAAAGTTCTCACTGACAGAAAAGCCGTCTTTATAAAGGTAGATGCTTAAACCTTTCTGTGCCTCATTTGTTAATCCCAAGGTCAAGAACTTAATGTTCTTGTTCTCCTTGTTGGCTTCTGCAAAATCACTGAAGAGCTTTGCTTTGTCCCTCAATGTATCTGCTACTTTGTTGGAAAGGAACCATTGGTCCTTCTCTACATCCTGAGTGTGAGCATCTTGAGAGTTGTCTGGTGTTTGTCTTAAGTAGTTTGATAAGGTCGAGAGGTACGATTCAACACTTCCCAAAGAGGTGAAGACAAAACACACCACATGTTCTGCACTGAGACTTTCTTCATGAAGATCATTTTGAGATGAAACGATCTTAGTATTTTTCATCATGGTGGTGAAAGACTTTAACGTGTTGATTTCTCTCTCTTTACAGTCCATCCACTCGTTCAGGTTGTTGCTGTTGAAAGGAGAAGAATGTATTTTCTTCAGAATCTCTGCAAGCACAGCCTCCTCTTCTCCTCCTCCTCGGATTGATGGAAGTTTCTTTGCCAAGGTTCGTTGGAGTTCCAGTCTGAACTCAGAGCACATCTCTTTAAAAGTTTTAATCTTTTTGCAGATCTGTGGGAACTTCTGTGCATTGGTGGTTCTCAATGCATCATTGCACCTGATTTCCAGCTCACTGAAGTCCTCAAGGACACTCTGGGATTCTTGAACTAATCTTAAACTTATCTGACGTACAAGTTTAGCAGCAGAAGAATCTAAACTTGTCAGTGGCAACAGCCAGACCTTCATTGGTACGGCGTTTTCTCCGTTGGCTCCCAACAGTCTTGGCAGACTTCGGTAGACATGTACTGCATCCTGAAAGGATACGGGATTCTTTTCAAGAGAAAAGTCTCCATGGAATTTGCAGGAGAATTTCTCAACATTTTCTGTGTCCTTGTCTTCCATCTTCAGGGAACCTTCACCTTCTATCTTAATGCAGGGAATCTTCTTGATCATCACCTTCAAGTTACCCTGAATGTCTTGATGATTTTCCCTTTCAGACATCTCACGGTCAAAGACAAAGAAGGCTTGTGCCCCATAAAGAATACCGGTGACTACATGTGTTGCTAATCCTTTATCAAAGACATCTGGATGCTTCATATTGCCTCTTCCAAGATGATTCATGGACAGTTCCTGGAAATTTGTGGTAGTTTTGTAGTTCAGTGTTACTCTGGCCTGATTTTTGGATGTCTTGTGATCATTCAGGTATTTGGCCGATCCTTCAACCTTCACCAGTCCACCTAAGAAACTTGCTTTCAGAGAGGCTTCAACCTTTAACGCTGTAGATTTATCGTCAATTGAATCAGATGCAACTATCTCAAAGTCACTGCTAGGTTGTGGTCTCTCTCTTGTATCTTTTTCCAAGTCATCGCAGTCCCATAGTGTTATGCCTGCCAAAAAAGAAGTGGGGAAGTTACTCATATATATATACACATACTTTGACATTTAGAAATTGTAATAAGACTAGTAAAAACTGATTTACAGATATCTTTAATTCAATTATAGATATCAGTAATTCCTTTTTGACCAGTAAAAATAACGATCACAGTAATTACAATTTAATTACTACTTGTTAAAAATGGATTGTGACTCATGGAAATGCGATTTCCCATTACAGATAACAATTGCATTTTGGATAATGTAACCCAAAGTAACATTCATTTCGGATATATGCACAATGACTGTCATTTTGACTAGTAGAAATATGGCAAGTCGTTTTAACATGTATTAGCTATCTGTAATTAATATTAAAGATATTAACGTAATTTTGACTAGTCGTGATTACATTGTGACTAGTCATAATTTCTATTCAATATATCTATAACGTTCTGACTAGTCAAAACTGAATTATAGATATCAGCAGTAATGTCAATGAAAACTCGTCACGCATCTATAAATGACAAATCCAGACATCTGCAATTCAGTTATAACTACTCCAAATAATAGTTGCGGATATTGTAGAAAGATCGTAGAAAAGTATGAAAGCATAAAAGTATAACTATTATAACCTGTAATCCTTTTGATTTCAAAGTATAACCAGCACAACATATAGCATGTTTACACTTTTTATAACCATCGTAATATGAACTGTTTTATTTTATGATAGATGTAATTAACCATATAAACTGCATAGATGCCTTATATAAAATAGTCACTCCAAACTTTTAGAATCCTTACTCTTCTGAACAGGATCAAACCAGTTACAACCAGTACATTCTGTGTCAGCTCTAGAAAGAGGAGGACTCATGTGTGAGTGACACATGAAATGGAGGAGGTGCCAGCCTTAGATCAGCATAAAAAGCAGCAGAAGATCTGTGAGATGTGGGCTTCTCCCCCAACTAGAGAATGGGATAGACTTCTTACCCACTCTAAAGGGAACGGAAGACCCTTTAGGGGTCTTACCCCCTCAGAGATGGTCAAAATAAGACCCTTTTAGTTACCCAAAATAAGACCCTTTTGCAATCAGAGGACAGCATAAAAAGGAAAGATAGACGTAGGAATGTCAGAGAGCTGACTGAGAGCCTGCACTCACGGGAGGAGAGCAGAGCAGAGAGAAGAAAAAGGGGGGCCTTTTTCCCCTAACTAGTGGATTATACCTCATAGCAAAATCAGTGAAAGCTGATAAAGAGGAGAACTTATTAAAATGGGAATGTTAGAATTAGTTATTGTAGCCACTGTAACTGTTTCATTGAATTGAAATTGTTTAATGTGATTGTTGTGTGAAAAACTTAAATAAAAACTAGTGCTGGGCAACGATTAAAATATTTAATCGCGATTAATCACATGATTTTTTTGCGATTAATCGCCATTAATCTCATTGTTATGCGCAAAGTTCAATAATTAATTCAAAAGTAGTGTATTGCGCACTTTTATTTTAAAGTACTGCTATATGAACAAAAGTGCAATAACATTTGGTTTGCAAACACTTTAAACAAATAAGGTTATTTTAACAGCAGTATTCTCTTTACACAGTAGCAGTTAAAATACAGTTATTATGATTCTGATAATAGATATTCAGCCGGTGTTCATAACTTAATTTTCATGTGTGTAAGAGATGCAATTTGAAATATACACCTTGAAAACTGCAAACCTATCTACTTATTTTTTTTATGTTTGATAAATTCTCAGTAGCGATAACTAAATGATGCTTATTATACATATTACAAACAAAACCACTTTAAAAACTCGACAATATGTATTTTAATATTGTCACTGTTGTAAATTGTTTGATTGCATTATTTACTTGTATTGTGAAGAGCATGAAAACGGAAGTGCTTTTGCTTTGAAGAGACAGGAAGTAGAATGGTACGTGTTCTTGACGCTAACAATGTTGATGAGACATAGAAAACCACATGTCGGGTGCAAGAGCGCGTTCTGTTCACTGTAACACTGTAATACTGCAGTTCAGACAGTAAAGTGTTCCGTTCAAACAAGACATGTCTTGGTCCTCACGAGAAGCTCCACTTCACAACAGTCACATTTGATCTGTAACGAGATGATCGCGCGTGTGTGTGTGT
The DNA here is from genome assembly GCF_050575085.1 of Anarhichas minor. NCBI lineage: Eukaryota > Metazoa > Chordata > Actinopteri > Perciformes > Anarhichadidae > Anarhichas > Anarhichas minor. Next base: position 707,055 of record NW_027466470.1, on the reverse strand, counting down.
GTGTGTGAGACAAGAGTGAACGACGGTGATGGAGTGTAGGAGGGGTTCCGGAGCCGGGGGGAAGAAGGAAGTGACGCCACACAAACACAGCTGTTCACTGCTTGCTGCCTGGTTCTTGTGTTAAAAATGTCCGCTTAATAATAATAAAAAATAAAACTGCGTTAACGCGCGATAATATAATTGTCGGCGTTAATTAATTAACGCGTTAACTTGCCCAGCACTAATAAAAACACAGCCTTACATTTTGTAAGTGTCTGAAGCAAAACAAAGTGTTCTGGTCCTTTAAAACAATGTACCCCTCTTCTCCTGTCCGTTAATGGAGCGATAAGATGTGACGACTGAAACATGCAGAGGAGCTTAAGGTGAGTTCTCTGGGTGAAGACTTGGCAGTGTTAGTCATAAATGGTGAGAATGTTCACAATAGGCAATAGTAAAGTATAGACGATGTACATAACTATTACATACAGGGTGTTAGGGTTACATCCCATTGAGAGCGCCTAGGACATTAGCCGTAAAAGACTTTCAAGAAGACAATTAATTCCGAAATCCTAACGATTTAGCTACGGGGTGACATAAAAGGCTGAAGGTATTGTTCCGACACCTCAAGGAGGAACGCATATCCTCGCAGGTGGGACAGCCGACGGAGTAACCAACGTGTTAGGTGCGAAAGACTTCCCCGCCTAGAAATGGGGCAGGAGCCGCTCACGCTACAATATCTAAAACGTCATTATGACTAGTCTGTATTGTTTATTCATTATATTGATCATGCAGGACATCCCATTGGATATTGGCCCAACAAAGCTTTTGAACAGTGTCAGCAGAAGCCATGGCGGTGGATTTGATAGAAATAGCCATGAGATAGAAAGAGCTTATCATCAAGGAGTTTGTGGCGAATGAGAGCGTAATTCACTAAAGAGTTGTGGTAAAAATGTACAGCATATTGTATATTTCTTATCGCCAGACACATGTGACGACCTACAACGAACCATTGCAGTGCCATAGTACGTATATTTGAATAGCAAGCCACTCCTTCCCCGTTGCTTCTGTCATACTACGTACAGATATCTGTAACTTCATTTTAACTCTAACTCAGGTATGTGTTACATTTTAACGAGGCAGAATGACAGCATCTCTCATTAAAATTCATTTTAAGATATCTATAACTTGATAATATATATATATACAGTGTATGTATATACTATATATATATGTATCAGTGGCTGACCGTGCATTTCATACCTGGGCCTTCTGTGCTGTCCTACTACAGTTGAACTACCTCCTAATAACCTCATTATGACGCCACAGCTACGGGTTATTATTTTTTCGTGTAAAAGCCGCATATTCATATTCGCATGATGGGATACTTCGTCATTAACGGTCAATGCATAGAGTCAAAATCAATGTAATTAACACAATGACAAGAACAAACTCACAAGAACCAGTCACATTTATTTATATGCCAATAAAGCATGACAAAGCAATCCAGCAACTCTGCGGCGCTAAAACACGTATTCCACCACACACTGAAGAGCACCATTCAAATATTATTCACATCAGAGGGAACAATATTCAGCATATCATAAAAACTACACCATAGACACATTAACACAGTAGTAACTCTACTGCAGATGTAAAAACACAAAAGCACTTCACTTACCAAAGCTGCTGTTCCCTTAAAGACAAAGTCCATCCTCCTTTCTTTGTTAACAAAGAGTTCAATGATGTGGTTGTACAGAACAGTTCCAGCCAGAGGTCCTCTTGCGAACGTGTTCGTTGAGTTGTAGATCCACTCGGGTCTCAGCAAAAGTTTTCAAAAGCACCGTAGCTTGTAAGTGTCCTGTCGTGCTATGGTGTCGTGTTGCAGCCTTGGTTAGCAAATCCAGCGTAGCTCCAAACACCCAGACGCTCAGTCGTAAATAAAACGCATTCTTAGCCATAAAATTTGCAACGCTTCTCTGACACTGTCAGCCAGGAATGCCGTTCGTACAAATCCTTTTCCTGGCTGGGTCAGGGCTGCTAGCTGTGGGGTTGGCCGACCCTTTCCTACGATGTCCAGCTTTTCTGGAAATGTCCTTCTTGAGAAAGATGTTAGTAAATCCACCACCAAAATATACATTTATATATGTATATATGTGTATATATTTATATATATGCGTCTATATGTATGTATATTGTCGCGAGCTTTCTGTTTGAAATGAACCGAAGTGAACGAGGATCCCTCAGAAGTGTGTGCGCAAACTGATTGGACCTTGCCGGCGACGGGCAGACTCGATCAAATATAAAAGATACAAAACATAATACACATTTTGCCCAGCATAGGATTACTAACAGAGTAATCTCAAATACATGTACTCTATTGCATAGATAGCGCCTCTACCCTTAAGGGGCAGGGATGCGGACCATTGCCTTTTTAGAGGTAAAGGTGTCATGGTCCCAGGTGTGTCTGCCTGGGCGTGGCCTTCCTTTCCCCCTCCTGCTGCCAATCAACTCACACACATGGAACTCATTCCCTCATCAAGCTCCCACAGTATATCTACTCAGCTCTCCCTCAACTCCTCGCCAGATCGTTTGTTCTCTCTCCGTGAACGACAGCTACGGCCTCTTGGACTTGTATTTCTTTCCCGTCTGTAACCTTGTGCTTCCCCCCAGCTCCCACACCTCTCTCTGGCAAATAAAGAAAATTGTGTTTAACTCCAACTCCGAGTCCTTGCTTTTGGGTCCAGCCCCGCACTACCATGACAAAAGGTAAGGCTAAATGAAGCCTAAATGGATAATAAAAGAGTTGTGTGTGTGTTAGTATGCGCCTCCACACTAGTTTAAGGGTTAATGGTTAATGCTGATGTCTGCAGGTTCCAGGAACCGGGCCCTGTTTGAGCGGATGTATGTGTGTTCATTTTGTGCGTGGTTTGAGCAGTCTATGTCTGAGACTGTGCATCGTTAATGACGACACTAATCAACTAATCATCAAGTGCATTCCTCCTGATGTTGCAATAATCACCGAAGCGCTTCTTCCTGTCAATCTGGCCATCTGGAAAGTACCTACAATTCCTCCGATGGCCTCGTGCTGAACCCATTACCCCTGCATAGTGGCTTGAAAGCCATGTGTGTGTGTGTAGGTATGTCGTAACCGCACATCTGTGCAGCTGGCGCTATCTTACAAGAGACACAGAGCCCTGTGCCTCTCCAATTTACATTTTTGTTTTTTGTCTTTTTTTGTTCATTGTTCTGCTGAGCAGCAATACGGTGCTGCTCCGTATAGGTCCGTATAGAAGGAATTCACAATTTCGCGAAACGATTCAGCCCATCTAACAATATATATGCATGTATGTTTATATATGTATATATATATACAGGTGCTGGTCATATAATTACAATATCATCAAAAAGTTGATTTATTTCACTAATTCCATTCAAAAAGTGAAACTTGTCTATTATATTCATTCATTACACAGACTGATATATTTCAAATGTTTATTTCTTTTAATTTTGATGATTATAACTGACAACTAAGGAAAATCCCAAATTCAGTATCTCAGAAAATTAGAATATTGTGAAAAGGTTCAATATTGAAGAGACCTGGTGCCACACTCTAATCAGCTAATTAACTCAAAACACCTGTAAAGGCCTTTAAATGGTCTCTCAGTCTAGTTCTGTAGGCTACACAATCATGGGGAAGACTGCTGACTTGACAGTTGTCCAAAAGACGACCATTGACACCTTGCACAAGGAGGGCAAGACACAAAAGGTCATTGCAAAAGAGGCTGGCTGTTCACAGAGCTCTGTGTCCAAGCACACTAATAGAGAGGCGAAGGGAAGGAAAAGATGTGGTAGAAAAAAGTGTACAAGCAATAGGGTTAACCGCACCCTGGAGAGGATTGTGAAACAAAACCCATTCAAAAATGTGGGGGAGATTCAGAAAGAGTGGACTGCAGCTGGAGTCAGTGCTTCAAGAACCACTACACACAGACGTATGCAAGACATGGGTTTCAGCTGTCGCATTCCTTGTGTCAAGCCACTCTTGAACAACAGACAGCGTCAGAAGCGTCTCGCCTGGGCTAAAGACAAAAAGGACTGGACTGCTGCTGAGTGGTCCAAAGTTATGTTCTCTGATGAAAGTCAATTTTGCATTTCCTTTGGAAATCAGGGTCCCAGAGTCTGGAGGAAGAGAGGAGAGACACACAATCCACGTTGCTTGAGGTCCAGTGTAAAGCTTCCACAGTCAGTGATGGTTTGGGGTGCCATGTCATCTGCTGGTGTTGGTCCACTGTGTTTTCTGAGGTCCAAGGTCAACGCAGCCGTATACCAGGAAGTTTTAGAGCACTTCATGCTTCCTGCTGCTGACCAACTTTATGGAGATGCAGATTTCATTTTCCAACAGGACTTGGCACCTGCACACAGTGCCAAAGCAACCAGTACCTGGTTTAAGGACCATGGTATCCCTGTTCTTAATTGGCCAGCAAACTCGCCTGACCTTAACCCCATAGAACATCTATGGGGTATTGTGAAGAGGATGATGCGAAATGCCAGACCCAACAATGCAGAAGAGCTGAAGGCCACTATCAGAGCAACCTGGGCTCTCATAACACCTGAGCAGTGCCACAGACTGATCGACTCCATGCCACGCCGCATTGCTGCAGTAATTCAGGCAAAAGGAGCCCCAACTAAGTATTGAGTGCTGTACATGCTCATACTTTTCATGTTCATACTTTTCAGTTGGCCAAGATTTATAAAAATCCTTTCTTTGTATTGGTCTTAAGTAATATTCTAATTTTCTGAGATACTGAATTTGGGATTTTCCTTAGTTGTCAGTTATAATCATCAAAATTAAAAGAAATAAACATTTGAAATATATCAGTCTGTGTGTAATGAATGAATATAATAGACAAGTTTCACTTTTTGAATGGAATTAGTGAAATAAATCAACTTTTTGATGATATTCTAATTATATGACCAGCACCTGTATATATGTATATATGTATATATGTATATGTGTATATGTGTATATATATGTATATATGTATATATGTATGTGTATATATATATATATATATATATGTATATGTATATATATATATGTATATGTATATATATATGTATATGTGTATATATGTATGTGTATATGTATATATATATATGTATATGTATATATATATATGTATATGTATATATATATATGTATATGTATATATATATATGTATATGTATATATATATATGTATATGTATATATGTATATGTATATGTATATGTATATGTATGTATATATATACGTATATATATATACATATATATATATATATATATATATATTTCTGTTCATTTTTATCATTATTTACTTTACTACTGCAACAATGGTTTGAATAGAACTGAGGTGGTTAAATAGAAAATTACAGACCAATTGCTCTTGGTGAAGAGGGAGCTGAGCCGGAAGGCAAAGCTCTCAATTTACCACTCGGTCTACGTTCCTACCCTCACCTATGGTCACGAACTCTGGGTCGTGACCGAAAGGACGAGGTCGCGGCTACAAGCGGCCGAAATGAGTTTCCTCCGTAGGGTGGCTGGGCTCAGCCTTAGAGATAGGGTAAGGAGCTCGGTCATCAGGAGGGAGCTTGGAGTCGAGCCGCTACTCCTTCACGTCAAAAGGAGTCAGCTGAGGTGGTTCGGGCATCTAATTAGGATGCCTCCTGGACGCCTCCCACTGGAGGTTTTCCAGGCACGTCCAACTGGGAAGAGACCCCGGGGAAGACCCAGAACACGCTGGAGAAATTACATCCCCCAGCTGGCCTGGGAACGCCTCGGGATCCCCCAGAATGAGCTGGAACATGTTGCCGGTGAGAGGGAGGTCTGGGTCAGCCTGCTTGGCCTGTTGCCACCGCGACCCGACCCCGGATAAGCGGAGGAAAATGGATGGATGGATGGAGACCAATTGCTCTGTCTAGCGTATTAGAATGAATTCTCTTAGATCAGCTTCAAGAATACATAATAACTACTGACAATCAATTTGGTTTTTAAAATGAATATAGCACAGACTTATATATATATGCACTGAAGGAAGTTGTTAGAAAGTATAGGAGACATAACACTACAATATGTATGTTTCCTGGATGCATCTAAAGCTTTTGATCGAATTAATCATTCTAAATTGTTTGGATTTTGCACTTTTGGTATTTGCATCAAACCATGCAAGCGAGATGGGGTAAGAGTGTATCTGCACCCTTCCTAGTGACCAATGGCGTCCGACAAGGTGGAATACTGTCACCTGCTCTTTTTAATCTATATATGGATGATCTTATTTAAAAGTTACAAGAGGATAAGACAGGATGTATGGTGGAGGAAAGTCTTGTTAACCATCTGATGTACGCTGATGACCTAGTGGTCCTGTCTCCTTATAGCGCTGGTTTACAACTGCTTAGAGTCTGCTCACGTTATGTTGTGCAGTATGACATTAAATTCAACTCCAAAAAGAGTGTCATCATGATTGCTAAAACCAGAGGAAGATGAGAAGCTAAATTTTCCTTTGTTTTTAATGGGAGGCCAAGAGCTAAATGTGGTGCACAAAGTGAGATATTTGGGTCACATCATCAGCAATGACCTAAGTGATGATGACGATGTGCAGCGGCAGTGTTGCAAACTGTATGCACAAGCTAATATGCTGGCACGTAAATTTCATGTGTACAGATGACATTAAAACAGCTCTCTTCAGAGCCTACTGTACTCCACTCTATACAGCCCACCTGTGGTGCAGCTATAGTAAAGCAAAATGAAATGATTCAGGTGGCATTTAATGATGCTTTTAGAATCTTGCTCAAGCTCCCAAGATGGACAAGTGCTAGTAATGTGTTTGTGACTGATAATATTCCCACCTTTCATGTTTTGTTGAGGAATTTTATGTACAAATTTAAAAGTTGATTGACTGAATCAAAACATGTAATCATAAAGGCTTTAACTGAGCCAACAAAGTGATACAAGATATTCTTCTTGTTTTTGGAAATATTGAAACAAATCTCTTTATATTTTTTAACCATGAGTGACTTTTGAACTGCAATGCTTACACCTGCGTCTTGATGTCCTTGTATTGTATTTATTTGTTGTATTAGTTTTTGTTGTTTGTTTGTTTTTTCTCTTTTATTTTGTTATATGGACTCGTGTCTGAAAATGAAGTTGAATTTATAGTCTGATAAAGACATTAACTAACTGAATAGTTTTGAAGAGAACAGGGAAAAAGAGGATAAATAAAATATGCACCACCTCTCAGCTGCTGCTACACTGACTTCAGGTCTAACAGAATATTATTATCATGGATAACTGGCAATGTAAGCTTCACATTTTTTAAATAAACCATTTATATTCTCAGAATGTGAAGCAAGTAATACTTCTTACTTATAATAAGCATTTTATTTTAGCAGAGCTGTAAATCTCTACACTATGAGTAACCCCTTTTACATTACATAGCTGATCAATTGTAAATATAAAAATAATTAAAGCTGCAAGCAGCGATGAACGGGCCCTCACATCCTCCCACACGTCGGGGGTGCCGGCGGGACTCCGGCCTGCGCATCCGAGAACGTCCGCGACCGTCGGACAGCGCGTCCGTGAGTGAGACGTTTTTAATCCTGCGTGGACCGCCTGATGCTGGAAATTATGCTTTACAAATAGTCCGATGCTTCCTGTATCCGCTGCCTGGCTCTACAGAACACGTGCAAACATGCATTATGTTGCTCTATGTCAAGTGTAAACCACATTGTGTAAAAGTAATGTAAATCGGATGGTGTTTAATTTAATCTGCATTTTGTTTATCACAAAATAACTTTTAATCACAACGGTCTTGACATTGTACTGACAAAATTTAAAGTGGATCTGATGAAGTCCGTAGGAGGAGTTCGTTAAAGTATAGCGACTAGAAATAGGCCAAAATCGATGGAAAAATGACACAAAAATCGTAATGGCCGACTTCCGGTAGGGTTTAGAGCATGGTCCCAAGAGACTTATCTTTAAGTCTCCATAGGATACATATGCCTACCAAGTCTCATACAAGTAGCTCAAACATAGCGCTAGGGCTACTCTTTTGAAATATTGTAGGGGGCGCTATAGAGGCAATTTAAAACGGCCAATTCAAAAAATCATATAAAATATTTCTTCCAATGACCTTTGACACATGTACAAAGTTGCATGAGTTTTTGAGCATCCCAACCCACTAAACCATCAGCTTCCTTTTTCATGGCGAATGATGTGTTGCCACGGCACGAAAACGCACAATATTCATGATGATGCATCATCAATGCCTTAAGGCTATCCTTGCCAAATTTGAGACTCATCAGGTCACCTGGCTAGGAAGAATAAATAAAAGTATAAAATATGACATTTCCTTTAGCCAGCAGGCGGCGCTATGAGTTATTGAATTTTTTTCAATTGAAGTATGTTCAGGCTTGAAGTAGCATTATGCATAAGACGTTTTGTGCGGATTGGATAATGTACCTTGGAGTTATAACAACTTTATTTTTCATGCCCAATAAGGCAAAATGGCCGCCACGCCACGTCAAGGTTCTTCGATGAAAACTCCAGATTTTGATAACTTTTCATCACAAACGTCTTAAGAGCATCCTGACCAAATTTTACGTTGATTGCATAAAATCTGTAGGAGTTTGTTAAAGTACGAAGGCTGAAAAATGCAAAAAGTGACAAAAAGCACTAATTCGCGTGTTTACTGTAGCACTGGTTGAATGCAAAGAAAATATCAGGGTATGTTACAGGATGCGATGTGCACATATGCTTAAAATTTGGTAATTTTAGGACAAACGGTTGAGAAGTTATGTGTATTGATATATTAGCCACACCCTAAAAAGTGTATTGGTCCATATCTTGTAAACACAAAGAGATATTAAAAAGTTGTTGATAACTTTTGATGATCTATATCCATTAATGATCCACAGCAGATTTGGTAGAAATCGGACCCAGCATGTTGGAGGAGTTCTCAAAAATGTGTTTTTCACTAAATTCAAAATGGCGGAAAATCTAAGTAGGCGGAGCTTAGGGGTATTTTCAATCTGTCTGATTTTTCCATATAAATCAATAAGTCTCAAGCTTTTCATTCCGCTTTTTTGTAGATCTAGTGGAGTCGGACATGTGTGTTGAATTTCAAGTAAATCGGACATACTGGCCGAGGGGCGTCGCCGGTCCAATTTGTAGGGGGCGCTAGAGAGCCATTTCTTTACACAGAAAGATGCATTCTTTTTCAGATGGCTATTTTCACCAGGCCTGACAAGCCTTCAAAATTTGGTGAGTTTGGCAAATACTCCAAATATGCGCCCAAAGTGGAACAATAAAAATCAGAATAAAAACAAACGAGAACCCATACAATTTCATTAGGGCCTTCACTGGCCCGACGTTGTCGGTTGCTCGGGCCCTAATAATTAGTAGAGCTTGAAGTCAACAATCCATGTAGCTCTTCCTAAAGAAAAACTGAAGCAGCGTTCAGGTGTTCTGCTCCACATATCTGGAACAAAGTCCCAGAAAGCTGCAGGTCTGCTGAGACCCTCAGCTCCTTTAAATCAGGACTGAAGACTTTTCTGTTTGCTGCCTTTAACTGAACCAGATTCTGCATTTTACTACTGTATTTTATTTCTTACACTGCTTTCTAGTGTTTTAATGACTGTTTTTAATGTTTCAATGAATGTTCTTAATTGTTTTTAAATCTCCTTTTCTTTTGCCTTATGTTGTGATGCTTTTAATGGTTTTATGTGAAGCACTTTGAATTACCTTGTTGTTGAAATGTGCCATACAAATAAACTTGCCTTGCCTTACCTAAAGTAAAGATATTTCGAACCAAACAATTAAAATCCAAGAATTGCAGACAGATAGGCCCAAATATTTTTAGAATAAAATGGTTTCTAGAGTTTTTCTACTTTTATAATAAATGCCAACAAAATAACATTTGTTCCTCACCTATAAGCCCAATTTTGTTTTGAAGACAAAGACAGTTTATATAGAAAACAAAAAGAGAAACACTGAGTGTACAGCCACGCTACAGACTCTAAGGTTATTAAAGTTTAACATCAATGCCTGAATAAGCAGAAGCATAGTTCAGCATCAATTCCACACAGACTCCAAACCACACATTTATCCTTATCGGATAAACGGTTTGAAAGATTTCCAACTGGAATTGAAACTTCATGTTCTTTGAACATGAGGGTCTGATGTTATGCATGAAGCTGATGTTACAGTAATTCATAAAATATTTGTTGATATATTTTAGTGTGTACCAACAGTGCTGGACTGATTGACCGGCACTGCAGCAGCGTTTTCTAGAACGCCAGTATAAGCACTTTATGAAATCAATCATTAAACAAAAGGTGGACTTCCAAACTTCTAAAATTATTTTTTTGTTTTTCTTTCAAACATTATTCTACTAAATCTATAATTTCTGTACCGTTAATGCCATTTAAACACACATCTACGGTCATTGGTTAAACAACTGCACAACTCTGATTACACAGTAAAGACAGACAGCAGAACTGTTGCATGCAACGATACATGAACAAAACGAGCATTCGTGTACTCACAACAGAAATGTGTGTGATCCTCTGAGGCAGCGCTGTAGTTTCAGACATTATATTGTCTCTGAAGGAGAAATGCCCCCACATCTTTATTCATTAGTGGGAGGCGGCACAGAGGAGAACCGGGCTGATTTCCCAGAAATGACTCGGCTTGCAGTTTGTACGAAGGGTAAGGTATAAAACCTTTGTGATCATGATAAAGGTCACAAGATACTATAAAAAAAATCTTGATGGCGTAAGATGTTAATACAGGTGACACGTCCCTCTTTACAACCTTGTTCAGTGAGAAGATCTAGGCGAGTGTAATATTTCTTATCAAGCTGATACTATGCATAACGGTCAAGCCACATTGGAACTTATATAAATGATGTGATAGGGCAGGGGTCGGCAACCTGTGGCTCGCGAGCCGCATGCGGCTCTTCAGCCTCTCTGTTGCGGCTCGCTGAGTCTACATCAAGGGTCCCCAACTGGCGCACTGGATCCAGACCCAGGACCTAAAACCGACAGATTATTTGGAATTATACATATTAGGCACTGAATTCAAACTGTAACCGGCGCCTCTTATTCAGCCGTTATGGCACTTGTTTGGCGGTGCAGGAAACACACCGACCAATGCGTTGCAAATCACATCACGTGATGCAGCTCAGCCAATCAAACACGAGTATTCTGACAAGTTTCCTGATTCGAGGGAGGTTTACACACGTGACACACGGGGCTGAGACGAGGAAATAGAAAGAAGAGCAGGAAATTGCGCTAATCAAAGATGTTATCTCATATGACTCTCTCTAGAAAGAGAAACGTGTTCAGAGAGAATATAATTTATAAGCAAGAATGAACAGAATCTTATATGTTAATTATTCCCACAGGCAGTTAAATCCTCTGCCCGTCAAGAGCTTTTCCATGCAGATGGCTAATCATGATTTTCAGACCCCCGCCCTCTGTAAACTATCAATGGATATATCCAAAAAAAGAAAAGTCACGGAGGAAAAGAGAGAGTTTAACTCTGCGTGGACGTCTTCATTTGCTTTCACTGCCAACGATGCTGACTTACCTGTATGCTTCCAGAACAAGCACACAGCATGTGCTGAAGTGTCACGCTGGAGATGAGCGACAAAGAGCGAATTCTCAGCTGCTACAGCAAACTGAGCTCTTCATACGAGTTTGATATTGTTATAACAGGTAAAATTGCAATAAAATGTCAAGAATTGTCTTTATTCTTGTTCTATATTTTCATAAATACAACAAACTATAGTTTTTGTTTCTATAATATAACTATATATACAACTTTATAAGCTGTGATATCAAATAAATAATTTTGCGGCTCCAGACGAATTTTATTTGGTGGAAAATAGGGCAAAATGGTTCTTTGGATAGAAAAGGTTGCCGACCCCTGTCCTAGACATTCACTGCAGTCGTTATAGAAGAGCTGCTATCAGAGCTACAACACAGGGACTCACAGGGCCTCTCTCTGAAGGGCCATGGAAGTGCTTCTAGAGACGCTCAGAGCTCCACCAGACTCAACCAGACTCATTGGTAATCAAATATGTATTTAATGCATGTTTTCCTAATCTATTCCTAACCTCATGGTGAAGGTCATGTGTTGGTCCAGCTTAGTCGATCAAAGACAGGCTTTCACAACCTCATTAGTTTTAGTGAGACACTAAAAACCCTTAAACCACATCATCAGAATGCTGTGGTTTTAAGGTAGATGAACAATATGTCGGCTTTTATTGGAGGGCTGATGTGGTCTGGTGTCAAAACCAGTTTTAGAAGTCTTCATGACCTCTGATCAAGAGACACGGTTCTATTTTGTAACAAAGGTGAAGAAACAGGTTTGTTTTGATGTAGAACAAATGTTTTGCAGGTCTGTTATCAATCTGTTATCAACCTGTTATCAACCTGTGTCAATATTGTTATCAATCTGTTTTATAGAGAGCAAACATGCAACATATTCACATTTACTTTCATCTTCGCTGGGTGGGGTTTCTTGTAAATGCTCTCAATTGTTGTAAATGTGTGTGTGTGTAAAAGGAACTACAGTGTGACCTGAAGCAGAACTCTTCCTTCACTCCTGATCAGACACAAACTGAGGTAAGTTGCTGAACACTCTGATCTTTTAGTCCACAGCTTCTATGTTTCAGTGTTCATGTGATAGTGAAGATATTGTTTATATAAACATAATTACATGATTTCATTTTCGAATTATTTGCTTGTGTGTATTGTTTTTGGAGTCCATCTTTGAGAACATAGAAATACACTTTGGTCAATTTGGCTCCACGTTTGAGTTTTGTCTAAATCAGTGTTTTACATGTCGTCCCACATGGTGGATTCCTAATGTAAGAAAAGGAATCACTCGTTTATTGTGACTTCCCAACACACCTTTCATCAGGGAAAACCCTGTGAAGAGATTACTTAGAGTATTGTTTTAATATGCACAACACATCATTGAAAATCTCACAGATCTCCAAATCGATTCATCATTCTAAAGATTGGAAAGAGAACACTAACTTCAGGCTTTTTGTAAATTGTAAAATAATTCACTTATGTTTCAATTAAATTGCAGTGTGAAACATAACTGGACTTTAAACTAACCGGTCTTGTTTGATTTCAAGGGCTTAATTTCCACTGGGAGGAATTGCACCGATCGATCTAAGTTGCCTTCAGCTACAACACTGCCCTCAAAGAAATAAGCTTAACAAGCAGCAGCAACTATTCTGTCGGTGTGTATTGCTGTTTTCCATTGTCTTTTTACATGTTTCCAGTGAGGACATGAAGTCTTCAATGTCCAACTGAAATTAAACTGCATAAAGTAGTAACATATGCATTATTTAAGTCACATAGAGTACAGACCTACTGACAAAAACCAACAGCTACAGACTTTGAACAAACACATTTGCTTTCCTGCTGAAGTCTCTTATTTTGTTCTTATGTTGTTGTAAATGTGTGTGTGTGCACTGTTTGTATAAAAGGAGCTACAGAAGCAGAACTGAAGCAGAACTCTTCTTTCCTCCCGATAAAGAGACAAACTGAGGTAAGTTGCTGAACACTCTGATTTGTTCGTCCAGTTTCCCATGTTTGAGTCCAACAAGATAATGTCAACATAATTAAGCAGTGTAATTAATATCAGGTTTTCAAATTCAAAGTAATGAAATAAACAATCAATCAGTGAAAAACTTTGGCTTGATCAACAGCAGACCAATTCCACGTAACTCCTACTACAGGTCTAGACCACTCGTGAATTGTTTTTGTAAATTCAAAATACCTGAAATTTGATGAATGCGGCAAGTTCTCTAAATCACACGTACAGGCCTCTTAAGAATGAATCTGTTTGTACGAGTGGTTCTTGCATGAGGCCCATTGTTATTTCAGGAAGGCTGGCAATACATTCTGCTATTTTTGTGACGTTTCTGGCCACCGACCTCATGCTAATGTTACTGCTGATATGTAGCTCTGTTGCAAACTGCTGATTTGAATTTGCCAGTTGGACAGAGAGACATTGACCAATAATGTGTTAAAAGGGAAAATATAACCATTTTTTTCACATGAATATTTATTCCTGACATACACCGTATATCCGTGCCCTACTTAGTTTCAATATTAGTCATAGTGATCTGAGCCTGTATTCGTTAGAGTAGAGTAGAAATAGGGAACGCAGAATGGTGCTGCAACGGAGGGTTAAATTCTGTGCATTTTTATTTTTTGCAGATTTGGGCCTGAGAGAACTTCTTTCACTTCAAGAGCAGAAGACCTACACTTTCACTGTTCCAAATGGGTCGAACTAACTAACCTTTCAGAGGATTGGTCCTGGTATCATCTGATTGTACATATAGTAATTTAAAAATCAAAATGATGGATTTTTTTATGAAGAAAATTCAGGCTGTGATTGATTATGTCAGTCCTCCCAAACGGCTTGCTGATGTCAGTCCTCCCAAACAGCTTGCTGATGCTGTTAAAGTAAAAAGAACACGGCTAACACCCCGGACAGCGCCTCTCCTTGTTAATAAAGTCCCCCTGAAGGATGAAGACATCAATGTAAAAGGGTGCAGACGTTTCAGTTTTGGGAAAGAGTCCCCTGGTAAATCTAATCGCACCATAATGGTCCTCGGAGCAACTGGTGCCGGGAAGTCAACTCTCATCGATGGGATGATTAATTACATTCTAGGTGTGAAATGGGAGGATTCATATCGGTTTAAGTTAGTTGATGAGGGTCAGGTGACATCACAAGCTCACAGCCAGACTTCTGAAGTCACTGTGTACAAAATCAACCATCAGGAAGGCTTTGCAATAGATTACTCACTGACCATTGTTGACACTCCAGGTTTTGGAGATACAAGAGGCATAGAGAGAGACAGAAAGATCACAGAACAGCTACGTAATCTCTTCTCTGCTGAGCATGGTGTCAGTGACATTGACGCTGTGTGTTTTGTAGCTCAGGCTTCTTTAGCACGACTCACACCAACACAGAAATATGTGTTTGATTCTGTGCTCTCAATCTTTGGCAAAGATGTCGCAGAAAACATCAGAATTCTGGTGACATTCGCAGACGGCCAGCAACCACCAGTTCTAGAGGCGATCAGAGCTTCAGGTGTGCCGTGTCCTAAAACAAACAAAGGGCTGCCGATTCACTTCAAATTCAACAATTCAGCGTTGTTTGCAGACAACACAAAAGTAACTGGGGACGATGAAGATGAAGATGAAGGCTTTGATCAGATGTTTTGGAACATGGGGACAAAAAGCATGAAGAGCTTCTTTGTTGCTTTGAATGTCATAGAAACCAAAAGCTTGAAAATGACGAAGGAGGTCCTCAGAGAGAGAAAGCAACTCGAGACTTCAATTGAAAGTTTGATGAAGCAGGTTAAACTTGGGTTAGCTAAGAGTGAGGAGATAAAAGAGACAGCTGAAATAATTAAAGAGCATGAGGCAGAGATCAACAGAAATAAGGACTTTGAGTTTGAAGTCACCGTCATAAAGCCTTTTCAAGTAAACATTTCTGGAACTAGACGTTTCATCACCAATTGTCAGCAGTGTAATTTCACCTGCCATCGTGTTTGTTCCCGTGCAAATGATGAGGATAAAAGAAAGTGTTGTGTAATGGGATCAGATGGTAACTGTACTCAGTGCCCAGGTAAATGCTACTGGGATGTACATTTTAATCAGAAGTACAGATGGGAGTATAAGGAAATTAAAGAAAAACGAACCGTGAAAGAGCTGAAGGAAAAGTACCTGAAAGCCTCAGAGGCTAAGACACCTGTCAAGGCATTAATTGAACAACTGAATGCTGAATATAAGCGTGTCCAGGATGATGTGGTGCAATTGATGCAGAGGTCTGCTGAGTGTCTAAACAGACTTAAAGAGATAGCACTGAAGCCAAATCCTCTCTCCACTCCAGAGTACATTGACATGCTCATTGAGGGAGAGAAAGCTGAGGCCAAGCCAGACTGGAAGAAACGAGTTCAGTCTCTGATAGACATGAGAAGAAAGGCAGAGTTCTTGGCTAAAGTAGGCAAAGGAGAGAAATTCCTCCATCCTCAATAATCTCAAGACCATGACGAGGTCTAAACTAATTCCATCAAGACCCAGACGAGACCCACTCTGTGTATAGAAATTAGGAATACACGATCCGCCTTTTTCAGGCCCACTACCGATAAACTTATTAATACTTATTCTTGGGCATCGGCCGATGTCGACTTCTGATCTGAAACCAGTTTTTAATTAATAAGATGTATGCCTCACTATGTGGAAGTGACAAGGATCATTCTTTAATGTGTAAGAAACCATCAGGTCTGACTTAAACATTGCTTTATTAACTTTGTAAATCAAATGTAACGAATAAATACATAGATATAAATGTACTGGACTTTTTAAAATCAAAATAATGGTCACCGATACCAACCAGGCCCATTGTCTTCAATACCAGATCCAGCTGTTTGAGTCAGTATCAGACCGATATCAGTATCAGCAGTGTTTCCCATTAATTACCTAGGCCAGCTATTCTCTTTATTTTAGTCCACCAAAGTTTCATAATCAACCAAATATATTGTTAAACTTTGTATTAAGAATCTGAATCTGCAAAGGACCAACCTAGTAACTAATATTGTCAATAAATATAGTTAAGTTAAAAGTATAATATTTCCCTCAGAGATGTAGTGAATACTCAAGTTACATAAAATGTGAATACTCAAGTATAGGCTACAAATACCTCAAAGTTGTACTTAAGTACAGTACTTGAACAAAAGGTACATTCCAGAAATAGACGAGCACAAAATTATTTACAAGAGCACAATGTTCTTGATAGATCTAGCCTTTTCATTTCTTTGTTCTCAAAGTACACCAGATTGATGCATTTAACTCATTTGCCCCCAGACCCCCTAGAGCAGGGGTCACCAACCTTTTTGAAACTGAAAGCTACTTCAAGGGTACCGAGTAGTACGAAGGGCTACTGATTTGATACAAACTTCCTGAATAACAAAGTTGCACAGATCACCTTAATAACAATAATATATGTGAAGAGACTGTTTGATCACATGTCAGTTAATTATTCCTCACAATAATTATTAAGAATGATTTCCACAACAATGATGGTATAGCTACACATACATATTTAAACATGCAACTTTTATTTCTGTTAATCTGTTTCAACATTTGAAAGTCAGAGGTATCACATCTCTGATATTTTTGTATCATCACATGATTAAAGCCGGTTACTTTTGCACATAGCGCCTGCTGGTGAATGATCCAGTGGTAATGTAGACATTTTGCGAAGTCTGGGTCACCTTTGCATTGCGCAATGAAGCCTGCATGCCGGCCCGTCATCGCGGGAGCCCCGTCTGTTTTCACCGACACCAGCTTTTCTAACGGTACCTTTGTCTCCACGAAGAAACTAGTAAAAAGTCTCGTCTATAGCCGAGCGGGGGATCCAACCCTCCGAAGCGCGCGAGCGTCTTCGGGGGCCCGCGTTCAAACCTCTAGTCTGGGCCTTTTCGGTCGGATTGCGTTGCCTCACCTCTACCCCCGCCACCCCTGAGTTGTTGCCCCGCAGCCTGTTCCGAGGATTTACGGACCTGACGACGGGGTGCGCTCGCGGCGCGCGTCTGGCGCCAACGGGAAGCGCCCGCCATTCGGAACCTGAAAACCTGGGGCCTTTCTCAATACCCAAGTTCACAAGTACGGACTTGTGAACTTTTGGAGTATGGACTTGGAGTCCAGACTCCAAGTCCATACTCCAAAAGTTCACAAGTCCAGAGAACGCAGTAGGGACAATTGGAACAGCAGCTTACTTGATGACATCACCACCTCAGCTGGTCTTGCTAATGAGTTTAATCCGTTTTTTTACTGTAAAGTATTTTTACAATCAAACTAAATATGACAACCCTGCAGTTTTCATTTTCATTTAAAATAAAAAATTATATATATATATATATATATATATATATGGATCAGATCCGGATTGCTGTACTCTTTGCCGACGAGGAAAACGCTACAGAGACGTCAATACCAGCGGCAAGTTTCAAAAAGACTCGCCGAGATCAGGCTGTTCTAGGCGGGCACCGTGAGCGCTGAGCCCCCGTTGCTGGTTTACTGCCGGTCCCGATAGCAACACCTCACATCTCCGAAATCGTCGGAGCAGATTTTTAAATCGGCTGAATCTTTACAAACCGACCACAGATTTGATGCTTTAACAACTAACTTCTCGCCTCAAAACATCCTAAAATTACTTTCTGTGACTTAACAACAGTAGTATTTAGAAAGTTTCAACTTCCAGTTGTGTGATTTCTCCTCCGCCATTGTTTCCTGTTGCTGGTGCAAAATGCATTCTGGGATATTTGGCTGTCCCAAGTACAGACAAGTCACCTCCGATGCATACCCGGTCAAATGGGCGGAGCGAGCCACATCCGGGCATTTGGACCGTGCTTGGCTTAATGTGAACTTTGAATTGGAACAGTACTTGGGCTGAGACTGATGACGTTTCAAAAGTCCACGAGTTCACAAGTACAGAGAAGTACGCATATTGAGAAAGGCCCCTAGTGCGGCGGCCTCGTCCTGGCTGTCCGCCGTGCGCCTCCGGGTACCCAACTCTCTTATGACAAGAAATATTGTCATTTTAAAATCTACACTAATGCAAGCGTTTTTGATTAAAAAAAGAACAGCAACTACAATTTTAGACGGAGCTCCATGGTGACTAGTGCTATTTTTAGAACATGTCTCGCGGGCGACTCACGTGGTCCCTGCGGGCGACAGGGTGCCCGCGGGCACCGTATTGGCTACCTCTGCCCTAGAGGGTCGAAGGTTCAACCCTAAAGATTTACAAAACCCTGTGGGAAATGCAGATCGGCCTCGGTGCATCTCTAATAAAAATAACAAGAAAAGATTGAGTGATACTGGGCAAGGTCCAAATGGGACCAAGATTTTGTTATGTCTATTGCCAAGACAACCAAATTATGACAGCACAAGTACCAGCGCTAATGGGACCTGTAGTCCTGGACCGTCAAAGAAATGCTGAACAGGAGATTGTAGATTAGAGATCAAGTTACAGAAGCCAGAGGAGCAGAAGCTAGACAGGAAGTGGAGTCACAACTTGGACTCTCTTCTGCTCCGACGGTTACTGATGGAATCATTTTGGTGTATTTCTGTTTTGTTGGTTTTTTAAAAATGTTTTTTTAATGAAAAGTGAGTGACAAAGGAGATGTGAGAACTGGCCAGAGTTGATAAAACTGCCAAGTAGACATATAAGAATTTAAGCCAGAATTACTACGACTAAGTGTGCCAACATTAATTCTGCAGCTGCATTAACTCAGTAAACCTGAATACTGGAAATGTCAATGTATTTTTTTGTATTGCGTTATGTAAATATATTTTCATAAAAAGCTTGGATATATCTACACTGCACCCAGTTTACATTGTTCAATACAGGGTTTTAAACAGGAACATCTGATTTTTCTTTTTTCTTTTTATCTATTCTTGAATTAATGTCTTGAATTGCATTTTATTGTTCTGTAGTAATTGGGTCATTGATGTAAAAACTATTAAATGATTAACAATAAATCATATTTGATGTAAACAAAGTACTGTTTTAAGTGCTTTCTGTTGTCCTCTGATTTGTCATTGTGCACTTAATTTAGTATATGTGTGTGGCCATATGCAGCTAACTTTTAAGTCAGCTTTAAAATCAACTTCATATCATCAAAAAATATTTTTATTTTCTTAAATAGTTCAAGATCTTTTGGGCTAGACTTTTAGACCAAGCAGTACATAAGTTATAACAACTTTAAGCAATTCATAAAATTACTTTAAATATCAAAGATATGCCTGTTTGTGACCACAGCATATGTGGGGGTTCACCCTCAGATGTATACAAAGATAGACTACAATTTTCAAGTCTCCAGTTCTGCATTTTGGCCGTCGTCATCTTGTTTTTTTGCAACCAGAACACGAGAGGGTGGAGCCAAGTACAACCAAATGCTGACATTTTTAGGCGACCAGAATGTTATCAAGCAAGGAAAGTTGCAAGTTTCACATGACATGAAGAAACAGCTAACACGTGATAGCTGAGGTTTGCAGCAAGCTTGCTGCTACACATAAATACTTCACATAATGGTAGGATGACCACTTTTTAGGCTGTATGCTTGCACCCTTATTCTTAAGATAATGTTTTCAGAGGTTCCGCAGCAGACTTGCTGGTGTTATATCAGACTTGGCGTTGGGTTCCGTTGTTTTTGGGGGTGTCTGCACGGTGCTCCCTGTTTATGCTCGGTATGCTGTTTAGCTAATCCAGGGAGCATTTTAAGAGCGGAGCCACCAGCACCAAGCATAACTGTGGTTCCACTTGTTGCAATAAATGGATAAATTTACGAGTTCACGAGGTTCAACTCTGCTCACCCAACTCCACCTGCTGGTTCTGCAGGGTAGGAAATTTACATATTTTTTAGGGGGCAATTTTTGCCCCCACTGACTGAAATCCAGGGGCATTTCCAAAAAATTGGGGGCACTTTTTGAAACTTGTATATTCGCGTCAATCGCGCCGCAGGTCTCGCCGGAGACCATTTGTGTACATTCGCGCGAATCGCGCCGGAGAGGGGGCAGGGCTTATCGCCCTGAAAGCCGTTCAACTGTCCGCCATTAACCATGGAAAAAATAACCTATATTTCTGCTTAGTACGTGTTGTGGAAGTCAAAGATATCCCGGGAAACTAAACGCCGTCATGTCTGGTTCATAATATTGTTCAGAGGAGCTCCGTGGATTTTATCGAGCTGTATTCACTGTGTCTAGTGAGCCACAGGTCGCTGTTTACTACAGCTGTATGAACACAACATAAACTGATCTGGCTGTGATTTAACGGCAATAAACCGACAAAAAGGGACTCCGAAACAACTACGTAATGATTCCGATTTGTAGGCTACTTGTCTTCTCAATGGAGCTCTGATGGATCGGTGCTAGGCTATGCTAACACTGTAGCAGCTCCACCAACACTCAGACTAACGTCATGTAGACGTAAATACGGCAGCGTCTATTCATTGTTTGTACCATATGGTTTACACACACACATGTATACACATAGTTTGGTCCGGTCTCTATTGATATGAGGTATCGTAGAGCTCTGGGTGAACACAGACGGCTACAATATTTATTTCCTGATTCAACAACGGCAGGAAGTCAGTGATGACAGGGGAAGCAACTCAATGCTGATAGGCTATCGCGCCGGGGCGTAACGCGAATATTTCGGCGAAGTTGAAAAATTTCAACTCACGCGTTTGGGGCGAATTGCCGATGGACGCGAATTCGCGTCCATCGCGCTGCGCCATCGCAAATTCGTGCCGCGCCAGTCTCATCGCGTCTGTGCATAGACTTTGTATGTAATCTACTCGCGCGAATAATTCGCGCCGCGTTTGGTGTGAACGCAGCATTACAGTATATGAGCAATTGTCATCAAATGGCAATAATAAGACTATTAGCAGTAGTCTACAGATTCAAAGTGTTTTCTTAGATTTTTTGAACAAAAAACAAACATAAATCAGACAATCATATTCAATTTTATTCTTATTTCTTTGTGGTTATTTGTTGTTATTATTACATTTTTTAAACAACTATTAACAATTATTAAGTCAACGATGCCTTGATTATATAAGTCATTGTATGGAATTATTGAGAAAAATATTTTTGTAGCACCTCAAATATTAACAAAATGTGCCATTTGAAGGTACAAATTCAGTTCAGAGTTTTTGCTTAGTAAAATACCTTAATTGACTGTCAGTCAGGTATTATTCATTTCCAACCCTCAAATCAAAGAATAAAGACACTTTACGCACAATTTAGGTGTATTTTCCCTTTAACTCACGAGATGCAGGTAGCATGTTTTATACTTAATGTGAATATAATTCATTTAATCTAATTTCCATTATGCAATATGTATACTTTGTTGGCATCTTATTCTGAAAACCGGATGTTTGTCTGAAGAAACCGGATGTTGTCTCGCGTTAATCTTTTCCGCTAACTCCTGATCTGTGCCGTTTGAATGCGTTTACCGTGAATTTCAGCATATAGGTGCACTAACATGTGGCTGCTGAGTTGACCACAGTCTCGCAGTCACAGGTCTGATTAAGAAGCGCTCCATTCGGTTCTTCATGCACACGCAACACGAGTCAAGGCGAAAATCAAAACCATTCTATGGCAACTGGACCGGTCATATAGGCTACGATGTTTTTGACAAGTTCATTAAATTATCATTATTATTAGAGGAAATTATGCGGGCATTTTTTGCCCCTCTCCTAGTGATATCGGGGGCAAAATTATATTTCTTAGGGGCAGTTTTGCCATTCGCCCTCGTGTATTTCCGAGGCTGTGGTTCTGTATTAGTTACTTCTGCTATTAATGTATTCATCCTATACTTTTAAATGCTTTTGAATAAGATTGAGAAGAAAAGCTTACAAGATAGAGGCTGAAACTAGCTATCCACTTGTAGAGATAGTACCGCTAGTGTAGCTTTAAGTTGAAACATATAGTGCTCAACATCTATATTACAAAGAGAATATTGGTGTAAAAGCCACACTATGACAGAAATAATGATTCTGTGAGGAGAAAATAATAATCTAGTCTGCATGGACAGGAGCCAGCTAGAGATAGAATCAGATTAATGTGAAAGTGCCACGAGTGATGATGAAATGACAGTAAAGGAGTTGGTGTAAAACTTTGACGGTATATTTTATGCCATAGTAGCTGTTGCTATTGTAACCAAGTGGAACTGACGGGGTGAAACTATGGGGTCCGCCGGACCGGTAATGAGGTGCACGGTCCTGATTAGGTGAAAAGATGCACCTGCTGGCAAATCGCATCCTTTGTCTTTCTCTCCGCCGTCACGAGCGGCTGTGCTGAATCTGCCCTCTGTCTCCGCCGCCACAAGCGGGGGTGCTGAGTCCAACTACTTTCTCTCCCACAACAAGCGGAGACGTAGCGTGAGGCCACATAAGTTGCGTCGGTAGCGCAGTGTCTGGGAGGCATCAGTTACGAAGGGGACGCGTGTGATTGGGGGATGGCTGATTCAGAGCTTCCTGAGCAGTGCACCCAATGGTAGCTGGGGGGGAATCCAAGTGGGGGTGGCTGGGTTGCTGAACAGTTAGTGGGACGCTGCCTTGGTCTTTTGTTTATTTTGCTTTAAATTGTTTGTGATGCCGATCTTAGCATGGTCTGTGAACTCCTCCTGCCCGCTAAACCAGCTGTCACTGGTTACTCCACCTAGTTATTTATACCAATAAAGTATTTATATTTTCATAACACTGCTTCCTGTGTGTACGTGCCATTACGGTGTTTTGAACCGGGTCTCTGTGGTAACGGGGTGCTACACTATGACTGTATTTTGGAGACTGCTTTTGCCGCAGTGGCCATAAATTATATGTATTTTGTTTCTGAATTGCACCAAAGTTTATACCAGAAAATATGATTTTAACAACCAGTTTACATTTCATTACAAGCCGTCTTTTACACAGAGCTATCAGTGTTTTCCTTTTTGATTGAGCTCCTTGGTTGTTTTTTTCTGACATAAAAGCTTTTGAGTTGAATTACATGTTACTGTCCTGCAGTTTAATCTTTGGTTGTATTAAGGAGAAATTACTAATTAATAAAGTTCAAGCTTAATTCCTGCCTTTAGTTTTTTCTCTTGTCCTGATGTGTTGGTATGCATCTTCATCCTACAGACAGAATATTTTCACTATACAATCATGTGCAGGGACATTAACTCTGTTCTCTAATACTAACTATTGCCCAGCCCTAGTTGCTAGCCATGTCTTTACCTTCACTTACATTCTGTTTTTGGCAACTGCAATTTTTTCTTTAACTAATTTCAGATGACCACGTCCTTTTGAATGAGCATCTAATGCTTGTCCCACTAAAAGCTTCCATGTTGCTGCATCATTTCAGAAAACATTCAAAGTTTTATATGAACGCTTTACTCAACTTGATTAATAAATACCCACATTTTACTCATTCACTCATCACTTTGGACTGTGTACTAGTGTAGACAAATTCTCACAAAATATATAGGCTGGCAGACAGTTCACTTATTTTCCATCCTTTTGTGACATTACTTCACACTGTAAAACAATACAATGGAAAATGTTGTCAGACCAAAAGGGTTTTCATTCTTTTTTTTCTGAAAACCATGCTTGTCAAAAAAATATAACAAATCATGTTGTAAAGAAAAACATCTTTTAGTTTTCGCATACAACAATGATGATTAGTAATGCACTGTTCTCAGAGCTGCCTGAACAAAAATAACCTTGAGACATTGTTGACTATATTATATATATTTACATATTCTTATCATCTGCAGTCTCCAGCACGCTTATTTAAATATTCACATAGTTGTCACAGTATAGTTTCATCATATTTTTAGATATTCACTTAAGTGTTCCAATATGTGATTAAAAATCTAATTCATAGCCACCACATTGATTCTTGACTTTGACTGACTCTTCACAGTTCAACCTTTGTCCACTAGGTGGCAGCACAACATTGGTTGTAATGATATTATCAGCGACCATCAAGAATGAGACAGCCAAAGACATATCCATCAAATCATCTTGTTGATCTTAGTAAAAGTAAAATACTTATGGGGGTTGTTGTACTACCTTCTCTTTCACACAATCTTAAGCAGCTTCTGTATATTTTAACCTGGACTATATTCCGCCATGTTCTTGTGTCTAAGTCTTTGTGTTTTAAAATTGGTCCAGAAATAAAAGGAGAATGTACGTCCACTAAAAGTGGACTAAAACAGCCACTGACAAGCTCAGATTGTTATTTTAAGTGTGTGGCAACACAAGAACCCTACAGAGATCTTCCTGTCTGTTGTTGTTGCTGGAAGACAACCGTGAGAAAGTGAGTCAGAGTTGGAAACACGAGGTCTGGTCACAGAAAGTGTGGAGAATTTCAGTATTAGAAATATTATAAGTAGGATTAAATAACACCCCTAGTGGTGAGTAGAAGTGTCACAATAATAATAATGTCAAAATAGGTTAAAAAGTCACAAAATATTTACTTATGGAATGTATTATGTTTACAATATTCTTACTTGTAGAGGATATTATGTTATAGTATTTTACTCATTGAATGTATTAAACCATAGAAGTATAGTCACTAAAGGTATTAAAACACTGTATGAATAGTTTTGAGGGTCAGAAAGAGATCATTTTGAGTGAGTCTTTACAGAGGTGCAGCAGAGAACAGAGGGATGGACAACTGACCACCAGGACCTGAGGAGGAGTCCGGACGACTTCAACCAAACACTGAGATGATAACTGCCCCAAGCCAGGAGGGGCTATTGAATTTCGGCCAACCACAGAGGCTGATACTGGACATTTAAACTTTCGGACAGAGACTTTTAAATATAGGCTTAGTTCCAGAGGGTTTTTGCCAGAGTTCGCACCGTTACCACTCTGGGTAGTTTACCAGCTGGGCTGGGCTATTAGGTGGGCCTTGTGAGAACTCTGCCCTGGAGACATATTGATATCAATAGAGTAATTCAGTTTGCAACTGTTCTAGCTTCTCTTGTTTATTAAATACTTTTTGATTGTTAACCGGATCCAGTTCATTTTTGGTGCGACTGGAAAGTCCAGCGGTCTGGGTCTCCCCTGAAAACATCTAACCCTAACAAATTGGTGATCCGCCGACGTGATAATTGCTGGACCTCGAACACGGAGTGGAAGAGGTTGTTGACACTCGACACATTCTGGGCCCACAGACAAACAGGTAAACAGAACCTTTTTAATAAAATCTGTATAGTTAGTATAGGAAAACTTAGGGAATGTGTCGAGGGTCTGCGTGCCTCTGAAAGCCTGAAGACGAGGGGGAGACCGCAGCAAACTGGTAATGTGTATTGACTGAAAACTTTAAAGTAGCTGGTCTACTCTATGAGGCACATTTGCAGGCTGAATTACGAATACTGGTATGTGATGTTTAATTTGGTAATCTAAACGAGGTGGTTTGGTGAGTCAGTGGTAGCTCTGCATGGTGATATTTGAGTGAGTGCTAGCTCTGAATTGTGCAGTTCAGGCGAGATAACAGAGCCTTGAGTGAGCTACAAGCGGACTGAGATCGCGAAGCGAGGTCTCTTGGGGTCTTGCATTTGCGTCTTGGGTCTAGGCAACTAAAGGCTCAAATATACGGGAGGGAATACATTTAATACGAGTTTAAAGAGCCGAAAAGAACGGGGTCACGCTTTCGTTAGCTCCGCTGGAAGGAGGCTGGCTGTAACAAAGCGCTGGTTTTGACTTGAGTTCACGGGGAAATAATCTGGCGTGGGTAGACAAGAAAGAAGGGGAACATAGTACAGTGTACTAACAGTTGTACTTCGTGATACATGATTGTTGCAGTGCTGAAAATAGCGTTGTGAAAGATTGTTGTGGCGAAGTGCGGCGTGAATGAAATGGTTAGCTTGAGGCTGCTGACAGCTTCGGTGCTTACCTTAGATATCTAGGTAAGAGGAGATTATAAAAAAATAACCGGTACGTTGGTGGAAGGCCAAGGCCCGGTCTAGCAGAAATAAAGTGTGTGAATGCGGCATGTTATACGAGTTAAAACTACGGTGTTTTGTCTGTGTGCTGAAGACATGTTTTTGCCGGTTAGCTCAGCCTGTAGCGATAGGCGCTAATAGCATTAGTCCTTTGTCTGTTTTCGCGCGGATTTTTGAAAAAAACACCATAGAAGAAGAGACAACTTTACCACCTATCGGTTGGAGGAGTAATTGCTTGATAATTACAGAAAACTCCATTACCCAGAAAACCTAGAGGTGAAATTGTCTTAGAACTACACAATACTCTGTCACCCAGTAGATTGATAGATAAATTGAGTTTTGGGGATGAACTTGTAATATTCCTTGCTTTTGACTTGCATTTTTATTTCGATTGTTAATCTTAGTTTTAATTTAGCATTTTAAACTACAGTTGATCATTTTAATTGTACTTCTTTGATTGGTAATTTTAGTTTTGATTCAGTATTTTAACTTTCATTGATAGCTTTAATTGTGTTTCTTTCATGTTGATTTAGGTTTCAATTTAACATTTCAACTCCAGTTGTTAAATTTAGTTTTAATCCAATATTTTAACTTCCAGTATTGATTCAATATTTTGACTTCAATGGTCAATATTTAATTAAATTTTAATTTAGGATCTTAGTTTAGATTTCAATTTTTAATTCAACATTTAAAAAAAAAGAAAAAAAATCTAATTTTTTAGATATTTGCTATTGATTAATTTTTGCTCAAAATTGTAAAATTCCACTGCTTACATTTTTCACACGTCAAAGCTACAGCCAGAATAGAGATCCATATGATAGAGATAGTTGAGAGGTCAGTGAACTCTCCCAGGCTGCATGGTGGTCACACTAAGCACTCAGGAAATGCTGGAAGAGCCAGAGAAAGGATGGAGGATAAGACGAAGCCCAAAAAGAGGGGAAAGGAGTGGAGAAAGATGAAGAAATATCTGGAGAGATGGCAAAAGAACGGGTGGTTTCCAACAGTGACGGCCCCCACAGCTGAAAACAGATGCAAGGTGTTGAGAGAGGCTGCGAAGGCTAGCAACGACGCCACTGCTGATTACGAAGGAGCCAGTCGCATGAGCAGATACGGTAGGAAAAGAGCCCTCGACAAAGAAGACAAGAGGTGCGCAGACACCGAACGGCTGCTCACCTACTGGAAGGCCGCAGACCCGACCACCCCTGCATCTGCTGTGGGACTGCCTGAGGTCCTGAAAGTAGGGGTGACAGACTTCAAGCCCCACAGGACCGCCACCACTCCCGAACCTGACAAACCTGTCCACACACCGGTTTATCCGCCATTGTCAACAGAAGCACACGGGTGGTCTGAACTTCTCCCATCGAATGAGAAGAAGAAGCAAAGAACAACCAATCCCTCCTTGGAAAAACCCTCAATCCAAGCAATCTTGTACAAAGTAAGAGAGACCACAAGGCACAAGAATGGTGTCTACAAACAAACAATGACATTATCGGACGTGTTGAATATAGTGGAGCAGGAAGAAAGAGAGTATGAAAGGTACAGACAGAAAAAGGAAGAAGAATTAATACAACTGGAAGATGCCAGAAAGAATCTGCAACTGCAGACAGAACAAAGAAGAAGTGAAGAAGAAGAAAAGATAAAGAAGAAGAAAAAGGATGAGAGTGAGAAGTTTGAGGCAATGGGAGTCTTGACCATACGGGCTATGATAATCCGAGCAGAGGGAACAATTCAATTGAACGCCCTGGAAGCAAGAACGGGAACGTCCGCCAGAACGGACCAGACCCCATTCAACAACTTCAGAGGAGTCTTTTGGGCATCGATACGAAGCATCTGGCCCACGAAACCAAACATGAACTCCCTCACTGGTTTGAAAATAAAACCAGAAGAAGAAATGTATCAGTATTTAAAAAGAGCGGAAGTAGAGTGGCATGAGGCCACAGGAGGAAGACATGACAGCCATGAAGCTACTACTGTTGTATGGAGACATACTGTACAGAAAGGCCTGCCCCTACCAGTACAAACAGCGCTGGAAGGAGTAGTAGGGTTGAGCAACATGGAAGATGCCATGTGGAGAGAATATCTCAACCATCACAATCAAAGACACCTAACTGATGAGACAAGCAGAGAGGAAGATCTGAAAAAACTGATACAGCGGCTGCTGAAGATTCAAATAGTGGAGGCCGACAGAGAAATAAGCAAGAAACAGATGGCAGTAACCGAGGCCTCAAAGCCTCAATATCCAGCATTCCTGGCCCCTACAGTGGTGTACGACCAGCCCCCTCCACAGTCCAGAGGCAGAGGACGTGGTTACGGCAGAGGAAGAGGACTTCAGCAAGGGGGGTGTGGAAGACATGTAGATGAATGGAATTGCTACATATGTGGAAAAGAAGGTCATTGGGCAAAAGGCTGCCCACATAAAAGAAGAGGAAGACAGTCCAATGCACCACCACAATGAGCGCCATTCCCACCACAACATCAGCAGTATCCAGGACCACCTCCCCTCATGAAACCCCCACAGCAACAGATGCGGTGTTGACCAATAAGATAGACTAGGGTGCTAACTAACATGAGTTAAGTTTTGTTTTCACAGGTGGAGAACACAGAGGCATCCGCGGACAGGAGAAAGCAGTCTCCTATTGTCTCACCAGGTAGTTGGCTGTGGATGTGGTCCAAAGGTGTAAGTGGTACTGACCAACAAGGTGGACTGGACCATGGAAGATTCATTTTATAGCCACGATACATAGATGACATAGGGGTACCAAGGGGGGTGAATTTAAAGCCAGAAATCAAATAGCTGCAGATTTAGAATCTGTTTTTTCCTGAAGGGTGTCGATCAATAAAAATGTCAATTGGATCAATTACATATGTTATAACCAGCAACATTTTGTAAACTTCACTCGTGACGCCATAGCAGGACTTCACGAGCAGGTAGATAAGACTAGTTTAATGACCTGGTAGAACAGAATAGCATTAAATATGATTCTAGAAGAGTTGCAGGATGTTTGGATCTGCATGTTGTATTTTCATTCCAAACAGAGCAGCTCCTGATCATCTTCGCTGGGATCCTGAAGGACCCGATTGAGTCCAGATGGACTTCTGAAAACATCCGGTGAGATACTGACAATTTGGAAAATTGACTCTGAGAGATTGTTTTTGGGATTTTTGTTTTATAGGGTCAATTTGGGATTTAGAGGTGCATTGTATTAGGAAATATTATTTTTGTCAAGTGAAAAAGGAGCAGACAAAGCTTCTCAGAATTCTTCTCTATCCCTCATTTCACAGGATGGATCCAGAACTCGACGCATGTCCTCCTCCACGATCTGCAGCCCCACCACCTGGTCCTCTCTGGATGCTGCTGCATCCCTTGCATTCGTGTACTTATACAGAGGTTGATTGATACTGTTTAGTGAGGCAAGCATAGGGCAATCGGTTAGGTGTAGATGATGAATGTGTACTTGAACTGTTGTTAGCGACTGTTTAGTTCGGGAAGGATGCCCTCGGGCCAGTATGTAAGATAAGGTTGTTGCGGTTGGAAACTTCCATGCACGCTGGTTCGGAAAAGGGACTGTGTTCTTCCGGGGTTTTATGAACACACTATGAATAGTGTGTTAGGGGGGATTTGTGGAGAATTTCAGTATTAGAAATATTATAAGTAGGATTAAATAACACCCCTAGTGGTGAGTAGAAGTGTCACAATAATAATAATGTCAAAATAGGTTAAAAAGTCACAAAATATTTACTTACGGAATGTATTATGTTTACAATATTCTTACTTGTAGAGGATATTATGTTATAGTATTTTACTCATTGAATGTATTAAACCATAGAAGTATAGTCACTAAAGGTATTAAAACACTGTATGAATAGTTTTGAGGGTCAGAAAGAGATCATTTTGAGTGAGTCTTTACAGAGGTGCAGCAGAGAACAGAGGGATGGACAACTGACCACCAGGACCTGAGGAGGAGTCCGGACGACTTCAACCAAACACTGAGATGATAACTGCCCCAAGCCAGGAGGGGCTATTGAATTTCGGCCAACCACAGAGGCTGATACTGGACATTTAAACTTTCGGACAGAGACTTTTAAATATAGGCTTAGTTCCAGAGGGTTTTTGCCAGAGTTCGCACCGTTACCACTCTGGGTAGTTTACCAGCTGGGCTGGGCTATTTAGTGGGCCTTGTGAGAACTCTGCCCTGGAGACATATTGATATCAATAGAGTAATTCAGTTTGCAACTGTTCTAGCTTCTCTTGTTTATTAAATACTTTTTGATTGTTAACCGGATCCAGTTCATTTTTGGTGCGACTGGAAAGTCCAGCGGTCTGGGTCTCCCCTGAAAACATCTAACCCTAACAAAAGCTTCGCTCTAAAAGAGTTTTTGTCAGACACTAATAATACAACACAGACTCACGGCAGTTTGTGAAATGTTAAATCTATTGGTTTCATGAACAGGGACACTAATTGACCCGCCATGATACTGGGCTGTTTAATATCTACGTATCTGAGCCTTTCAGTGGCAACAACAAGCACTTTTTAGTGGACGTTCATTGGCGGTGAGGCGTTTCACCGAGTGATTACATCACAGCACGTTTAGCGGTTGCCGTCTGCAGCGTTCTCCCTCAAAACTGGACCAATTTAAAACACTGTTGTCCCCATTGGTCACTTAGTCACAAAAATACAAAAGTTTGCATTTATATTCAATTATACCAAGATCACATGTTATCATTTATTTAGTCATGAGAACTCGCAAACATTAAATCATGTGGTGGAACCATAAATGATAAAGTTGAACTCTCAACCAGTCGTGGTTGGCTGCCACTTCCTAACAACCCTTTTTCTTATTGAATAAAAAAAGATTATAATCAAATTCTATTATTTAACAGAGACGTACTCACCATGCCGACACATTTGGAAACATCCCCCTCATTTGGAGGTGGTCTCATCTTCATGACGTACTTTTGAATCTGCTGGTGTCAAAGTTCAACTTGAGAAGACACTTTGATAACAGATTCCTGGTTTTGATCAAAGGAGAACATTGTTATTTAGCAAGGTTTGCTGTCCAATATCCTCTCTGTATGAATGGTACTTCTGTTCAAAGCAAAAGATATATAAATGAGCTGAATGTCCACTTTTCTTCAAGGTGAAGGTTCATCAGGGAGGTTGATCCAAACTCACCAGGGTTATTGTTGAGTTTAAACTGCTGATGGAAAAGCTAAATAAGTTAGTTAGCAATATATATGTTGTGCTCCAAACATCACTCATTCATCCTAAGTACACCTAAAAACCTATTTGCTGACATTGG
Organism: Anarhichas minor; assembly: GCF_050575085.1. Taxonomy (NCBI): domain Eukaryota; kingdom Metazoa; phylum Chordata; class Actinopteri; order Perciformes; family Anarhichadidae; genus Anarhichas; species Anarhichas minor. The sequence goes on along the minus strand of NW_027466470.1, from coordinate 675,205 downwards.
TCGTCATGTGCCGCCATTTGCATCTACAAATATTGTTACCAGCTAACATTTGTTAGCTAATGCTACAGGTTATAAATAATAGGTCTTAATCAGACCACATTTAAAGAATAAATGTGTCTGCTGCTTGTGACTGATCTAGCTAATATTTATAGCATATTTTGAGACGCTAACACCACAAGAGAACCATAGCTGATTAACATGCATTACACACTCTGGGTCAACATGGTACAGTCTTCATATAACGGTGTGATTGTGTTGTGTATATTGTTGTGGTAAAGTACTTACTGATAGGCTACCTACCATTAACGTGTAGATTCAAGAGAAGATGTGGGCGACTGTGGTTAAGTGGATAGCAGGGCCGTCCTTCAATCAGAGGGTCGGCGGTTCGATCCCCGGCTCCGGCTCTGCTAGTCGCATGTCGATGTGTCCTTGAGCAAGACACTTAACCCCAAAATTGCTGTGAAAACTGAATTGTAAGTCGCTTTGGATAAAAGCGTCTGCTAAATGACTGTAATGTAATGTAAGAAAAGGAGAACTTCACAAATGATGTCACCATTCTCAATAAATTCAAAGATGTGACCACGATGCAAATGGCACGTTTCCTGCAAAATTAACGCTCTCTTCGTCAAAAATGCGATAAGCTTCAAGTGAACTCACCTGTATCGATGAAGAACTCAGGCGGCGTTAAGATAACGAACAGAGAAATGACAGTAAACTGACGTGCGCGTCAGTTAACCGGTACAACGCGTTACTCCACGCACTGAAAAAAGGCTAACCGGTGTTACGTCTTATCAAGCGACCCTGTTAACTGGTGACTTTCAGCTTGAATGCAAGAAAAGAATACGCAGCTGACTTTGTGAAGGCCTCGATGATTAGTTTTCCATTACATTGTCGAAACACGTCTGATTCGCATGATAAACCGAAAACACCAGTTAAGCTAACGTTAGCGTCCGTTAGCTTGAATCACGTCTCTGTAACTGCGCTGTCTCCATCCACTCACACTAACTATACACAGTGATGTGTTCATTCCGATAATTTTCTATGACATTTTTTAATAATCTCACGTACATCACTGAAAACAGCAGCACAAACGTTAGCTTGCTAAGTGCACAGCTAGCTAAAGCCGCTAACATTACTCACATTCACATAGCGAATTAATCACGTTAGCTAGCTAGCAGCGGTGGAAAGTAACTACATCTGCTCAAGTATTGAACTTACATAACACACATACTTGTTCTTTGAGTATCTCCGTTTTAGGCTACTTTATTATACTTCTTCTCCACTTCAGTTTTATAGTACTTTTTACTCCAATACTACATTTATTTGTTTGTTTATTATTATCAGCCAGCTACTTTGCAGATTCAGATTATAAATAAACTAATAAATGATGTATTATTATAGCTATAGGCACCTGGCAGTGTAAAAAAGTAGTAAGAATAGCCCAACAGCAGCAACATTAAAGCTATGAACACATGAATGCATCAATAATTATCATCCAATAATATAGTATTCTAAAAAGGGCCATTCTGCATTATGAGTACTTTTACTTTCGGGACTTTAAGGGGAGACAATAGTGTAAAGTTTAAACTAATATATACAACATTAAACTTCTCCAGATAATTACTAACAGAATGATATTACAATTTTTCTAAAAATGTTATATGCAAATGAGGCGTTATCTTCTTAAAGATGTACTAATTCACATAAATGTACACTACAGTATTCTGAATACTGGATAGAGCCAGGTTCAAAATAATAGTTTTCTGAAATGTTACGTTTAAATATGCAAATGAGGCATTATCTAATGCTAACTTGTATTTGAATTAAATGAGAAATCTACTGATGCAAACAGACAAAGTAGTAAAATAAACATAACTGCATTTCAGATGTTTTCTTTCCACCAGTCTGAAAGAAGACATCTTATGGAAGAAAAATTGATTTAAAAAAATTAAATAAAAGATCTCTAAATTCACCAGTGAATGAAAACACTGAGTGACGTTAACTTTGATGCTAATACCTTTCATGCTAATGTAGCTCAAGAAAAAAGAAGACTTACCGGATCTCTGTTTGGCTCCATCTTTGAAGAACTTGGTCAAACTCTGATGTTGTAGGACAAGAACCGAATCCACCAATCTTCATATCACATTTTATATAATATATTACATATCACGTTCATATCTCCCGGTTCTTCTGTTAGCTCTTGTTTAGCGAACTACGATAATACACTAATATAATAAACTTATAATAATATATACTAATTACTAATATAAACTAATATATTAATATGTTCGCTAAACAAACCACAGTAGCCTACCTTTACAGTTCCTCATCCTCCACGGGACTCACCTTTACGTGGACGGGTATTAACGCACGTGGTCAGCGTTAACGGCCGCCGCCATCCGTTGTTTGCGACCTCAAAGGGAAGAGAACCCAACCAACGCGCTCCCGTTTTACCGTCAGTGAGAATCCGGGTGTTGTGTCGAAGTCTGTTCCCCAGTTTATTAGTGTACCACCCATATACGTATTTACGGTACAGGTGCTGAAAGCGGACAAAAACGACGACGAGAGAGACCCGCATGTCAGCAGTAAGTTCTCAAATTTATACTAATAATAGGTTCAAATGACGTCATTTACACAAAATGTGTAAAAAATTTAAAAAAACACATAAACACGTTGACACCTTGACAAAGACAACATAATAATAAATTAAAATGATATAAAGGGAAATTAAAATTACATTAAAATTTAAAAATAAAATAAAATAAAAAAATACAACAAAACATATGGGGGAGAAATTTACAATTACAGAGAATACTTACAGAGCAAATCAAGCACAGGAACCAATTCTAATGAAATATGCAGTTATTTTACTCTTGTTTTTTTGCTCTTTTTTTAAACGCAGTTAAAATACATATAAGACATTGTTCATGTCATAAAAACCTTTCCTTAAAGGAACAGTGCGTAGCATTTAGGCGAATCTATTGACGGGAATTGAATATAATATTAGTATTCTTTGGTGTATAATCACTTGAAAGTAAGAATTGTTGAGTAATCGTTACCTTTAAAGTAACTTTCTTTTTCTGGCAACGCAGAAAAGTCTTAAGTAGTAAGAATGTTATGGGGGCCGCATTAAACAATAGCAAAACTATATGAATACATCTGTTTACAAACTCTCACATATATTGTGCAGTATGATTCAAGTCTTTTTTTTTTTTTTATCCAATGTTAAACTTGTCCAAGAAGATCTGATTTCAGTATTTTCAATAAAAACAAAACAGAAACTTTTGGTTTTTAAACATATTTAATTTAATGACTAAATATTCATACAAAGTATCATCTTCATTGACTTCACTTCATCAGGATTCATGTAAAAAAAGAAAAAACAATATTAATATAATAAAACACCGGTAACACGATGAGAACACGTAACAACATGACAGCAGCATAAACAAAAAGTTATAAAGTTACAGGAAAGTGTTTTCAAATGTCACAGAAAATAAATACTCTTTAATTATTTGTAAACCCTGAAATTTAAAGATATTCATTCAAAAATCAAAAAGCGGTTACAATGTATTCAAATGTAACATTATGTTGTATATGTTTGTGCTTCCATTCATTTTGTGAGACAAATTAACATAATTCACAGTTCTGAACAAATCAATTCATTTTCTTCATCTAATATCAGAGGAGCAACGAAGTAAGACTCAGTATAACGGTACATTCAGGACGGTGCACTCAGAGATACGAGCGTGGATTGCACCGCCAGAATTTAATAAATAAAAAATATATAATATAAAATTAATGAACTCATAAAAGTATAAAAAACATGATCTTACTGCTCAGTTGGTAGAACTTCATTTCATTAATAGGCAGACTGCTTACACATCTTTCAAACAATGTAAATATTGAAGCAAAGACAAAGACTTCACATTTAAAAAATCTAAATCCTGATTCATCATTTAAAGACGGAGTAAAGGAATTAAATTATTAACAGACATTTAATGGTCTTTTAATTTTGATTTTGTTACTTTAACTTTTAGGTTCTTTAAAGTGAAGTCAAAGCTTCATGTGTTAAAGCTGCATTCTCTCTAGTGTCCACCAGGGGGCGACTCCTCTGGTTGTATAGAAGTCTATGAGAAAATGACTCTACTTCTCTCTTGATTTATTACCTCAGTAAACATTGTAAACATGAGTTTATGGTCTCAATCTCTAGTTTCAAGTCTTCTTCAATACAGCATGATGTTCATTTAGTACATTATGGTCCATTTAGAGTCAAACAGACCATAAAGCAGGGGATGCTTTAGGGCGGGGCTACACGGTGATTGACAGGTCTCTACCAGAGACGTATACGGCGTCTCTACGTCACTCCTCCTCAGTCCAGATATGGTCACTTCCTGTTCACTGGTTGTGAAAGAAACAACAACATGGTGACGCCCCAAATCCACGGTCCGTCAGGCCACAAACCTGGTCTGCAGGACAGGTGAAGCATTTCCTGCGTCCTGGTTTACAAACGCTGCTCAGCTGATCTCTCCGCAATTTGACGCTGTTCACTGTCGTTACCTCTGCTTGTTGTAGTTTTTCCCACAACATTTGAATGCACCACAAACCCTCAGAACTCCCAGGAGAGCTGAGCTCAACAGAGTCTTCAGAGAAATCATTTCCACGAAATCCACGATGACTTTACGTTCAGTACTTTGGTCCGTGACTCTTCAGGGTTTTGGGATCCTCAGCTCGTCAGTGTGAGGGGGCGGAGCTCACGTGGATTGGTTCACAAAGCTCCGCCTCCTCAGGGCTCATCGGGATTTGAATGTCCCAATCAGGTTCCTGCAACAGGCAAAGTTTCTTTATTCACATTAAAAATCAAAGTTTGATCACAGAATATATATATATATATATATATATATATATATACATACACACACACACACACACACACACACACACACACACACACACACACTCAGTGGGGGAATATATTTGGTTCCGATATATTATTAGTAAAATTATATAATAAATAATAATGTTATTGCTTTTATTGTTTCTGTTCTTGCAATTTAAAGTGCCTTTGAGTACATAATATATATAAAAAAATATCAATATCCAATATATTTGGGGAAAATATTTGGTTCTGATATATTTTAACATTTTAAGAATCTTCTTAATGTAAAAAAAAAACTGCACATTAGAATTTTGCCAAAACAAAATGACAGAAACAATAAATCACAATATTTATTACTTCAAAAACAAGACTGATTTGCTCAGTTTCTATAAAAAAATCTATTCTTTTAGTGAAGGATTTAAAAAAATATATATGTTCTCTGTATTTTTTGTTTTTATTGTAGAATATTTTAAACAACCAGTGAATGCATTTCTACCACTGTAACATGCTTTCTTCTGATTCTGGTAATTAATGTATTGATTCATGTGTACGTGTTGATGTGTATGTATTGATGTGTATGTATTGATGTGTATTGATGTGTGTGTATTGATGTATATTGATGTGTGTGTATTGATGTATATGTATTGATGTGCATGTATTGATGTGTATTGATGTGCATGTGTTGATGTGTATTGATGTGTATTGATGTGCATGTGTTGATGTGTATTGATGTGTATTGATGTGTATGTGTATTGATGTGTATGTATTGATGTATATTGTGGGTGTGACTGACCAGTGAGCGGGGCAGTGGCTCTTTATGTAAATACGTCTGACAGCCGTGTGGACGGCAGTGAACGGCGGACCAGAACACGGCGAACAGGAGAGCGGCCATGACGACCACGGTCACGGTCACAGTGGTCGTCCTCTTCCAGGCAGCGTCCGGACCTGCAGGTCAACCAACAGGACACTTTATCTTTTTAATCTTTTGGATTGTACAGCAATTACAAAAATAAAAGTTCATGTATTTTATTCTGAAAGAACAGAAACCAGACTTTGTTTTGGAAATAAACTCCTTCGGGGCAAATATTTTGGATCACATTTGTGATGTAAACACTTTTGTAAAAAATGTTTAGAAAGTGTGAACATTTTCAAAGGTGTAAAAATCTTCTCACTTTCCAAAAAGTTTGTCAAAGTGAGAACGTTTCTTAAAATTTGAGATATTTTGACATCGTAAAGTAAAATCATGGATTGTGAAAATATTTTTATGAAGTGAGGACGAATTTGGAATATTTTGCAAAGACTAAGCATCATGAGGACATTGTTAAGTAAAAACATGTACTGTGACAGTGTTCTTATGAAGTGTGGACACAGATTTAAAAAAAGGTAAAGACATTTTGAGAAATGTATAATAAGGAACAAAAGGAAGAATTTTGAAAAATTTGAATATTTTTGAAAAAATTAGGAGTGAGGTGACGTTTTTTGAGGGTTAAGAGATTTTATGAAAGTAAGAATACGGAACATAACGACATTTTTTAAAAGTAATAAACTTTTTGTAAGGTGATGTTTTGTTTTTTAAAGAGAGATTATTGATTTAAAGTGAGTACATTAGTTGAAATATTTACATTTTAGAAAAGTAAAAAATTAATTGTGAGAATATTTTCATGAAGTGAGGTTATATTTTGAAAACTGTTTGAAAAATAAGAACATTTGTAAAGTGAGGATATCGGTATAAATATAAGTAAAACTAATTCTGAAAGTTGTGCAACTTTAGGAAAGTAGAAACATGGACTGTGAGGTTAATTTGTAAAGTGAGGACATTTGTTGAAAGTGGGAATATTTTGGAAAGAATATTGACCGAGATGACATTTTCTGAAAGTTATGATATTTTAGAAATATAAGAAGATGGACAGTGAGGATGTTTTGGAGGTGAGGACACCTGTTCTATGACAAAGATTATCACAAGTAAAGAAGAGGACACACGTACGTCCTGCGATGGAGACACACTCGGTGTCTGTGCTGCCGCTGTGGATCTGAGTGTCCAGGACGGTCCGAGCTCGGACGCAGTACTCCGTCCCCTCCTGCAGGGCGGGGACGAGCAGCACCTCCTGCTCCGCTGGCATCGGGTACACAGTAGCCTGAACGAGAGAGACAGAGAGAGAGATTATAATTACAATATAAACTAAATAGATGAGATAACATAACAGTGTATAAAACTAAAATAATGATGAGGGTAGAAACAAAGGGATGAGACCAAAAAAGAAAGAAAAGATGAGCACCGAGGAAGGAAAGAAATAAAAACAGGAAATAAGTAGAAGGAAGTAAGAAGGAAAGGAAACTAACAGGAACAAAGGAAAGAGGAGACGTGAAGTGAACTTGTGACCTGCAGCTCGTCGCCTCTCTTCCACACCGTCACACTGACGACAGCGGTGAGAGGAAGCTTGGTGAAGGTCACGTGAAGTGCATCGCCCACCGCCGTCACCGTCATCTCCGGCGCCATCAGGACCGCTGCCGGCACGAGAGTCACATTCAGTCATTCAGTCGTGATTTAAATATATATATATATATATATATATATATATTTATATATATATATATATATATATATATATATATATATATTTATATATATATATATATATAAACATGTTGTAAAAGACAGAGACGAGCACCTGAGGGGCAGCGGTTTAATTTTTACTTTTTATTAATTACAGAACTTCAATGGTTCAACTGAAGGAGACAAAGATGCTCTGAGCAACAGTTGAAGAAGAAGAGAAGAAATCAGTTATTGGTCAAAGAAACTGGAAGTTTAGATTTAATTAACCATTGATGTATGTAAGAAGTGATCGGTTTGTGGACTGCCGTTTTTTAGAAGCCTCGAGTTCAGCGTTTTGGCCGTCGCCATCTTGTTTTTTTTGCAACCAGTGAACAGGAAGTGACCATATCTGGACTGAGGAGTAGTGACGTAGAGACGCCGTATACGTCTCTGGTAGAGACCTGTCAATCACCGTGTAGCCCCGCCCTAAAGCATCCCCTGCTTTATGGTCTGTTTGACTCTAAATGGACCATAATGTACTAAATGAACATCATGCTGTATTGAAGAAGACTTGAAACTAGAGATTGAGACCATAAACTCATGTTTACAATGTTTACTGAGGTAATAAATCAAGAGAGAAGTAGAGTCATTTTCTCATAGACTTCTATACAACCAGAGGAGTCGCCCCCTGGTGGACACTAGAGAGAATGCAGCTTTAACACATGAAGCTTTGGCTTCTCTTTAGAGAACCGGAGGTTGCTGACCTGAATCAACAGTCAACGTGTTGCTAATTCTATTTCCTCTCTTACTGTCTCTGCGGTTGAACGGTGGGCTGAGTTCGGTCCAGGGCGACCGCTGGGAGCCGCACTGCGCTCTGACGTGGAGGTTGTAGTCGGAGTCGGAGCCCAGGTCAAAGGTCAGGTCGCAGTGAGTGTGAGGAATCAGCTGACACTCGGGAGCGTCCACCCATCTGCCGTTCAGGACCATCAGCTCAAACTCCCTGAAGGACAAAGAGACACAGAGAGATTCAAACCCAGAACATTCTGCTTTTATATTCCTTTATGATGAGTGTTTCTTGTCACCTCGTAACAAACAAGAGCAGAACTGGTTGTGTGAGTTGAGACGAATCCATTTGCACACATCACTGAACATGACATGTGGGTTTGACATATTCACCAGCTGAGCTGAAATTCTGCCTCCGGCCACAATAACTCAAACTGAGGCACCTCACCTTGCATACTTCCACCACACACACTGCTGCTGCTGTACATCCCACCGATTCCTTACTGCTCTCTCCGTGTTTCTCTTGTTTCGCATCAGGAGTTATTGAAAACAGCAGCGGATTGAAAATCAAATCAAATGTACAAAAGAGTCAGCAGTTCAGGTGGAGCCTCCCTGAGATTCATCACACCACTAATGAAGACAGATCCACCATCTTGAGATTTATGTCATCAAACTTTCACTGCAGGTCTTTCTTCAAACCCAAAGAACTTCAGGTTCTTTGGTCCCAAAGTTAGCAAATATGTCCAGCTGAATTCTGGGGAACCATGTATTAAATAATGCACAATCATATTTACATGTTTAAGCATCAAAACTCTTGAATGAAGCGTGACAACAAGATGATACAGAACATACAGAAACATTGTACAGCAGTGCATTGAGCTAAATGCTAATATCAGGAAGCTAACAATGCTATAATGTTCACCATCTCAAGCTGAGGCTGATGTCTTTAGTTCTGCAGGTATTTGATCATTGGACACATTGAAACGTCGACCTGATGACGCTGCTAAAGAAAAAGTAATCGCCAAAGTTATTACATCTCATCCCGACGGGAACAAGCAGAGACAGACTTCATTCAAACTCAGCAACAAGCGGCGACGTACGCAGGCAACAGGCTTTGAAGTATTAGACACATCATACAATACTGACAAAATCTAATCCACTAAGCTGTCTGCTCGCACAGCAGCGGTGATGTACTCAGCAGTACTGATAGTTCTGTTAGCGGTTAGCTGTTAGCGGTTAGCCAAACATACGGTGCAAAGTGGTGACAGTGAGCTGCAGATCAGCGGCGGGAGGTACTCAGCATCCGACATCCGTCACTACAACCACAGCTCTGACCTCTGCTCACCTCGTGAACAGAGGAGTGTTTGGATGACTTCAAAACAGCCGCAGGAATGTTTACTGAGAGTTAATTAAACTTTCCTCCTGTGTGCAAACTAAAGCGGCGATGAGTCACCGAGCAGACACACCTGCTGGTTATGATTGTTAGCTGAGGCGTGTCGTTGATTCCTGTTGTTAGGCCGAATAGTTTAAATCACTCGACAGACGTCAGACAGAAACACCTGCTGGATTTGTTTTCTTCTTGCATTGACCTGCAAGGACTCATCTGCACATTTCACATAGTTCATTATTGTTTGGCTGGGTTTACTGCAGGGCAGACATTATTACAAACACATTACAAGTTATTGAAAACAATTCCTTCACGGTAAATTAAACAGCAAGAATTTTGAGAATCTATTAATCGTTTGTCAAAAACTAATGTGAATATTTCTCTCATGATATTAAACTGAATATCTTCGGGTTTTGAACTATCAAATAAAACATAACGAGACATTTTATTTCCTCAACTTGGACTTTATTTCATAAATTATATTGAGCAAATTATTAATCAATAAATAGAGAAAATGATCAGCAGATAAATCTATAATCTATCACAGCTTCACTAGTTTACAAATGGAAACCAGCCAAAACATTTAGATTATAAATTTATTTCAAACCCTGTTTTTATTTTTAACATTAAAATTTGATGAACTGATAATTTTGTTTAGATCATTTTGTATCAGCTGAGATTTCTTCTCAGTGGTGCATTCAATGTCACAGTTTGATGTTATTCTATATTTTTTATTTGTGTCAGAGGCCAAATCCCAACGTCCCCCCTAAACCCTCAGACCCTGAACCCTTAAGGACTTACTGACGTCACCTGGTGAGTGGGTGAGTGTGAGAGACTGTGAGGGCTTGAGATGGTGTAAATATGAACGGGACAGCACTTCGCTGCAACATATCACGTTACCATGAAAACAACAAAAAATATGATGTATAACTGTGTATTTATTGTATACTTTGTACTCCCTGATGTGAACGTCTTCAGGCTCTTTCCTCACATGATGAGGTAACTTCATATCATCTATTTACTCGTTTTTGTCAAAACAGCTTCAATGACAAAATCTAATATTTGATGAATGAATGAATAAATATCTTCTGATTTCATGTTTATTTTTTGTTCCATCTTTAACCCTTAATGTTTCTGAGTAAATGTATTTGGACAGTCTGAACATACGTGAGTCCTCTTTGTTTACCTTTTTTTTACGTCTCCATTTGTCCACTGGTTACCCCGTGTTTAAGGTCACATTGCAATGCTTTGTGGGTAATTCTCTTAGGCTAAGTCAGCATACGGAAAGGGTTCATAAAGGGCTCAAAATGTCTGCCAGAGAGCCTCAAACACTTGACGATTTGACAGTGGGTCAGCCCTAAACCCTCACGGACTTCGTGGGAGCGCGCCTCAAAGTCCGTGAGTCCGTAAGGGGGGACATTGGGATTTGGCCAGAACCAACAACACGTTGGTCCGTCTCTCAATACGGTCTTACTTCCTGTCTGTGTCTCTCAGCTTCTATTGGTTCCTACTGAAGACTTGAATCAATTAAAAACACAACTACAGTATAAAGCTTCACCATTAATCTGCTCATTGAAGTTTTCATCAATCAAACAGGAGGAACTAGAGCATTTGTTGGGGACTATGTTCAGCGGCGGATTGATCCACATCTTAATTGTCAGTGAAGTGTTCTTGTGAATGACTCACCCCTGGAACTGAACAGAGTAAAGGACCGCAGTGCTGCAGGCAGCCTGTAGGGGGCTCCACTTCAGTTCGTGCTTCATGTCCACAGACTTCATGGAGACGCCGCCGGGAGCCGGAAGCGTCCAAACATCTGCTGACAGAAAATTAGTTCACGTTATAAATCTTATCTCCGATTATTGTTCGGAAGCAGCAAGATTTAATTAATTTATTTCATTTTAATGAATTAAATGTTTTTTGTACAGATTAATACAAACAACATCCTCATACAATGGTTCCTATAATATTATATTTTAAGTAAAGTTGCTCCTCATTTTTCATGTTTTAGTCCAACAACACAAGTCAGCTGCTCCTTACAGTCTTTTCAAAATAAAATGCTGTCTTCACAGGAACTTAGTTAGGTTTAATAAAGGATTGATGAGACTCTCATCATGAGAGTCTCATGATGAGACTCTCATGATGAGAGTCTCATCATGAGAGTCTCATGATGAGACTCTCATGATGAGAGTCTCATCATGAGAGTCTCATGATGAGACTCTCATCATGAGACTCTCATCATGAGAGTGATATCAATCTGAACATCTGACTCTCAGGCAGGAAAATGTCAAACATTTTCTTTACAACTTTGTACTTATTCAAGGAGACGTGTTAATGTCTCTGCAGATTTACGCAGACCAGGACGTCAGCTGATTGACCCAAAGTATATATTTTATTTCATTTATTTCATTTAAGTTATTTATTTTATTTAAGTTATTTATTTCACGTGTCACATACAGTCTTCGACTCATTTTATGTGTGATTTTGTTTTTTATTCTTTACTTCACCAGCCTTACAAATAATTAATTATTTAAAAATGAAAAAAAAATCAGTCACAATAATTACAATAATAATATTTTTCTTCAATGTTATATTATAATTTTTAAGATGAAAGTTTGATGTAGATAATTATTCAATAAAAAAAAAAAAACATTTTTAGATTATTATTTTATCCAGTGAGATTTCTTCTTGGTGGTGCATTCAATGTCACTGATAAGTAAAAGGATAAATTAGACATTATTCTATATTTCTGTATTTTTGCCTGTATGAAAACAGCCTGATGTGTTAAATCTGTCAAAGTACACATGTATTTATTAATTTATTAATTATACATCTCTCTCTCTCTTCTCCTGATCCGAGTGTTAAAGCAGAGTAGAAACAGACTCTACTGTATCAGACTCTACTGTATCTGTGTCAGCTGAGTGTTAAAGTGAACTCACAGTCTGTAAAGTCCAGCAGGACCACCATCATCATCATCATCACCATCATCATCAGCAGCAGCAGCAGGGTAAAGAGAAAGACGATCTGCTCACGTCAGGTCCACCATGTTGCATGAAGAACTGATCCACAACACAACATATAATCCAGATACTCGCCACAGAAACCTTTGCTTTCTGTTCTTTTCAT
>NW_027466470.1:617500-657500 GCF_050575085.1 Anarhichas minor | reverse complement strand
ACTTCAAAATGTCCACGAACCAATCGATGACGTCACGACGACTAACTCTTATTTCTTACACGCAGTTTGTGATTCATACAAATATAGAAACAAAAACACTTAGTTCTGTTCAGTAAAACTTTAAAAGAAGAATGTTTGTGACGTTATTAAAGCCCAGATGTGAGTTTAAATAAATCACACACACTAACAGCAGTCACCTGGGTGAAAGTCCTGCGTTAGTTGGACCCATCAGTCCACCTGGACCCCCACTGTACCTGGACCTCCTCTGTACCTGGACCTCCTCTGTACCTGGACCCCCACTGTACCTGGACCTCCTCTGTACCTGGACCTCCTCTGTACCTGGACCCCCACTGTACCTGGACCTCCTCTATACCTGGACCCCCTCTGTACCTGGACCCCCACTGTACCTGGACCCCCACTGTACCTGGACCTCCTCTGTACCTGGACTGTCAGGTTTAACTTCTACACGTTTCCTCCACAGCTTTTCCCCACATTGAAGTTCACTAACGTGACTTTGCTGTCGTGTTTCCTGCAGCTTTGACTCCAGAAGACAAAGCAGGACTCGTCTCCACAAACAGCCGTGGATGGTTTTCAAGGTTGTTTGAGGTGTGGTGGAACACTGTCCCTGTCGTCATCATCATCATCATCGTCATCATCATCATCGTGATCAATACTGAGCAGGAGGCGGAGGGGGAACTGGAGGGAGCGGCTCCCGGCGGTTTATGGCCCCTGGTAGAGGGTAAAGTTCTCCCCGTTAGAGCCACAGGCGTCAGATTAACAAGCTGCAGGAGAGAGACCAGAGCCTCCGACAGAACCTGACTCTGACTTCACCGAGGGAGACCAGGCCTTTGGGATTTCTTGTTACTCCGAGCATCTGCAACCATGTCGACGGCCGTGGAAGCGACCGGGTTCGTGATGTGCCTCGTCAGCTGGCTGATCACCGGCTCGTCGCTGGCTAACGACTACTGGAAGATCTCCACCGTGTCCGGCAGCGTCATCATCTCCCAGAGGCAGTTTGAGAACTTGTGGCACTCCTGCGCCGAGAACAGCGCCGGCATCGCCGAGTGCCGAGACTTTGAGTCGATGCTCGCCCTCCCCGGTAAGACGAGAACACTGAACCAGCTGAGATCTAAAGACCCTGATGTTCATAGGGAACCTGTATTCTGTTAGAGGACAAAGAGCAGACATGTAAGGGACATTTAAGAAAGAAACAAGTCTTTGATATAACACACACACACATATATATATATATATATATATATATATATATATGAAAGATGAATAAATAAAACGGGATATAAGGACTCAATAAAGGCAGACAGATACTCTCATCAAATTTTAATATCCCAACTTTGTTATATGTAAGGATCTTTGAGAAGCTCAACTTTAAATATGATTTAGAAATAAATTATAAATTAAATGATGTAAAAGGTTTTCTTCCCTTTTTTAAAGAAATAAATACATTTTAAGAGGGAAGAAGACTCAGTGAGATGAAGAGACTCATTGAGATCAACTTCCTCGTCCACATGACGTCATAGAGCTGCTGAAGGGAATCAGTAATCCAGGTTTATTAAAGATGAATTATCTCCTTCTGTTCACTGATCAGTGGAGCCTTTAACGCTCATTAAACTTGTTTCTTGGTGATTCTTCTGAGAGCGACTCCGTCGTGCAGTAAACAGGCCGTCGGGCCGCGTGGCAGCGTCTCACAGATACTCGTCCAAAGGTCGCTGGATTCACGGACAAAGGTTCGGCGCCTGAAACAGAAAGAAGATCAGTTATTAAACCGTTTGTTGTAAAGAAAACACAACTTCATACAAAACATGATTTTTGATTCCATAGTAAATATGAGTGAAGTTAGTTTGTCTCTACGTTGTGTTTCCTCTCATGACGTGTCACAAGATTGTCTTCTGGGCGCCATTTTGAGCCTCGACTGTCCGTAAAATGGAGGGAAACTCTCGTCTTTATTCTCACTTCAGTTCAGTTGATGCTGTTGAATCTTTGCTCTCTCGGGTTAGATGTAAACATGGCTTTAAGATTATTATAAAGACAAATAAATGAAACAATAATTAAGTAAATAAAAATTGTGGAACTATGATGAGTACATCTGGAAATATCAAGACAAATAACAAAAAATTTAATAATATTTATAAGCATTTTAATTTATTTAAACATTTTTTTTATTTTTATTTCAGTATATATTTAAAAAATATATATAAAATTATTTTTCTGCAGATAAATAACTCATTTTTGGTCAAACGTACACATATTTTAATGTACTTTTGTTTAATTAAACATAAGACTTTTTTTTCCATAAAACTCAAATATCATTGATATTTTGTTCATATTTTAGACTTCAGCTCATGTTCGTTATATTTTAGCTGTTTGGGAACTCAGCGAGAATTAAAGAATAAAGTTCTGTGAGTTTGAACAGAAGAGGAGTGAGAGTTTTATTAGCTGAAAAGAGGCCTTATTATATAACTATGCTCGAGAGAAGACACAGATATTAAATGTGATTATATTCCACCGTGTGAGTCATCGTTCAGCCCTTCTGCCTCTTTGTTAGCAGCTTGAAACTCGTAAAGAGGAGCGGCTGGTTTCTATGATCACGAGACGTCATCTAGTCAATGATTGACTCAGCAGCAGAGCGTGAACGTTCCTCCTGTTCTCTTTCTTCTCCAATACAAACTCAGACTAACATAAGACTCGTTAGGACAGAAACATGAGACACATGAGACACATGAGACACATGACACACATGAGACACGAGACACATGAGACACATGAGACACATGACACACATGAGACACGAGACACATGAGACACATGACACACATGAGACACATGAGACACATGACACACATGAGACACGAGACACATGAGACACATGACACACATGAGACACGAGACACATGAGACACATGACACACATGAGACACGAGACACATGAGACACGAGACACATGAGACACATGAGACACATGACACACATGAGACACATGAGACACATGACACACATGAGACACGAGACACATGAGACACATGAGACACCGGCCCCGAAATATTGGATTGAAACTTATTCTCAGAGCTCCACAGTCCTGAAAGAGTCTTAAAGGCCTTTAATTAATACATGTTTCTTTGGATTAGAATAAAATTGTCACAAAATATATAAATACTGGCAAAAAAAATTTTTGTTTGCACATTGTGTTTCTATATATACATATACGTATATATATATATGCATTCAATTTGATGTATTATTTATTATGTAATATAATATATATTTTTTTCATCTTTTCTAATTTCACAGTTTTTCTTAGTAATAAAAGTTGCAGACTTGTTAAACTTGTTAAACTTGTTAACCTCGTGAACACAGATGTTCCTCTGTGTTCTACTGGTTCTAAGCTCTTCTGTTCCATCCTTATGCTTAAAGGAGCAGTTTGCAGATGTTTTGCTCTTCAGGCTGAGATCATTTCACAAACATCTACTTCATGAACCCCCCCCCCCCCCCCTCTCTCTCTCTCTGCAGCTCACATCCAGGCGAGTCGCGCTCTGATGATCATGTCTCTGCTGCTCGGCCTCGGCTCCATGATCGTGTCTCTGCTCGGACTCAAGTGCATCAAGATCGGCTCGGCCACCGACCAGTCCAAGGCCAAGATCGCCGTCAGCGGAGGCGTCCTGAGCATGATCGCAGGTGAGTCCGCCTTTCTTCTGCACCTTACCCACTTAGTTTCTATACTTTAGTGAATGTATTATTTTAACAAACAGAGTTTTCTTTTTCAAAATGACCAGAATGACCAGAAGCAGTCAAGGAGCAGAGAGGAGTTTGGTGTTATTGTGTTTTCGTGTTTGTGTGTTGTAGGTCTGTGCTGCATGATAGCCGTCTCCTGGTACGCCTACAGAGTCGTGCAGGACTTCCACAACCCGTTCTTTGGTGGAGTGAAGTGAGTCGACACAAAACACACATCGAGAGTTCAGACCGACACAGGGACATGTGTAGTTGTGTGTCTGCAGGTTGTGTGTGTGTGTTGTGTGGTAACAGTTGTTTGTGTGTTGTGTGTCCTCAGGTTCGAGCTGAGTACTGGTCTCTACCTGGGATGGGGCGGAGCCTGTCTGTCCATACTGGGCGGAGGTTTCCTCTGCTCCGCCTGTAAGAGAGCGAGACCTGACGGAAAGAAAAGGTACGAACACGCCTCAGTTCTTCTCTCTTTAAACGGTAACGTGTGAGTAAGTCTCTTGTTACATCACTGATGGGTGTGGTCAGAGGAGTTTCACCTGTAACCACACCCATCAGTGATGTCACAGCGTCCTGGAGTACACCTGTACATCACTGCAGCCAGGTGGGAAGTTTAACCAGCGGAGGTCAGCAAAGAAAAGACTTAAAGGAGGTTTAAAGAGCCGCTCAAATGGTTTCAGAGGAAAATACTTTTTCTCTGATTTATATTTCTAATAGAATAATACATGTTTTAAATTTTGAATTGTATAATTTGCTATTCATACATATTTTTTAAATAATAAGGGATTTGTCATCAGCGTCCACTGTGTTTGTGTAATTACTCTCACAGCCAGAGGGGGCGACAAATCCTCCTCTCTGCATTTTCATACAAAGAAAAAGAAACGTCCAAAGCCTGTCTGGGATGTTCTGCCATTTAAACCAATTCCTTTCACGTCTCTGACTCCATCTGACTTCCTGTCTCTTGTTTTGCAGCGGTTTCTATGGAAACAAACCCCCGAGGGTCTACACGGCTACCGCCAAGTCGGATCCAGATTCAGCCAGAGCCTACGTCTGAACGCACATCCGGACACTTTGAGGACGTTGTTCTGTCTCACATTCGCTTCCTGACGTCCTGATTCCAGCAAACTACTATAACAAAGTTTAACCCTAAAAATAAGAAGGAGACCAGCTGTCTGTCCCCAAATGGGAGGACAGTCCCCACGAAGTGATGATTACTGAAAACAAACATGTCTGCTGACATAGAATATGGACATGTAGTATAATGTCTCATTAAATGTGGACATGTAGTATAATGTCTCTTTAAATGTGGACATGTAGTTATTTTTCTGTCCTTTTGAAATATTTGCTTATTTTTTTAAAGAGTTTTTTGTGAAATCTAAATCTAGAGAACACAAACATGGTGGTTAGTGATTCTGTAATTCTGTGTGGAGTTTATTATTATCGAAATAAAGTTTTTATGAAACCTAATAATTAGGTTTTTGGTGTTTTTTGGATGTTTTTTTAAAAGTGCCTGATGATGAAACTCATGTTATTCATAATTTGATTTATATTAAATACACTTTTGGTCATTTTAAGCCTCTAACACGAAGGAACAATAAACGTCTTTATAGAAAACATTTATAAACACTTTAAAATGTCCTCATAACTGGTTACAACTGCATATTAGTGTGTTTTCAATAAATGATCATGAATGCTGAATAAAAGAGGCTTAAAGTTCATCCCACACACGTTTACATACTGTGTGTTATCTCCTGTGTGTGTGAACGTGTGTGTGTGTGTGAGTGTGTGTGTGTGTGTGTGTGTGTGTGTGTGGGTGTGTGTGTTATCTCTTGTGTGTGTGTGTGTGCGTTAGTGTGTGTGTGTGTGAGTGTGTGTGTGAGTGTGTGTGTTTGTGTGTGTGAGTGAGTGTGTGTGTGTGTGTGTGAGTGTGTGTGTTTGTGTGTGTGAGTGAGTGTGTGTTTGTGTGTGTGAGTGAGTGTGTGTGTGTGTGTGTGTGTGCAGTAATCTGCTGTGTAATAATGATGATGACTGCGCTGCAGGTCGGTAATCCACCTGTCTGTTTACCTGCTGACGGGCAGAACACTGGATTAGAGCTGCACCTCTCTGTCTATCTATAGACCTCCTCACACTGACCGAGGTCTGGATCAAACCTGCTGCTCAACCTTCACACTGAAGCTTGAACACATCTCGGTTTATTCTGCCCGCTCACATCCTGACTAAGAAGGCCGAGAGTGTTCCGCTTAGTCCCGCCCTCCTGTGCTGTGATTGGCTAGTACCTCTAACATGTGATTCATCTTGCTCCAGCCCGGTATCATGGCAGTTTGTGAAATAGTCACAAAATGCAATCTATTGGTTTCGTGTACAAGCGGCACAAAATATAAGCGTTTTCTGTCTTGTTAAGGATGAAATTAATGTCAATGGGAAGTCAGTTAGGAACCTTATTAATGGTGGAGACCTAAATTAAATCAATCTGACTAAACTAGAGTCAGTGACGTAGTTTATAATATCTAAGAAAACGACGAATGGTGGACGAGTCCAACAAACAGGACCTTTAACCAGAAGACCTGGTGGTCAACACCACGTTGTGGTTTTGTTGTCTAAACATTACATTACAGTCATTTAGCAGACTCTTTTATCCAAAGCGACTTACAATAAGTGTATTCAACATCGGTATTCAAGAGAACTACTAGTCACCAGAAGTTATAAGTGCATCTCCTTTCTTCAAACAAGCATCTAAGAGCATAAACCAGAGCCAACGTACAGTGCAGAAACAAACGAATGCAATAAGTGCCACAAACTAATATGAATACAATAAGTGCAATAAGCTAGTATGAATACAATAGATGCTAAGTAAGTGCTAAGTGGAAGGCTAAGGGTAGTACTTCTTGAAGAGGTGAGTCTTCAGCCTGATGAAAGATGGGCAGCGACTCCGCTGTCTCGTCAGTGAGGAAGGGGCGAATCCTCCTGATGTTGTAGAGCAGGAGCGTGTAACTGATGCAATGTTTGCTGAGAACGACAGTTGGTCATCCAGGGTCACACCCAGGTTCCTCGCAGTCCGAGTTCGCATCACCACGGTATCATCAATGGTGATGGACAGGTCCCGGTGCGGGCAACCCTTCCCCGCGAGGAACAGTAGCTCTGTTTTGTCCAGGTAGATCTTGAGGTGGTGTGTCGTCATCCACTTTGAGATGTCAGCCAAGCACGCAGCGATGCGTGCCTCCACTTGAGTCTCACCGGGGGAAATGACAAGACCAGCTGGGTGTCATCGGCATAACAATGGTAAGAGAAGTCATGCGAGCGAATAACAGAACCTAGAGATGTTGTGTAGAGCGAGAAGAGAAGGGGGCCCAGGACTGAACCTTGTGGAACCCCCGTAGTCAGCATGCGTGGTTCCGACACGGCCCCCCTCCATGTCACCTGGTAGGATCGACCTGTCAGGTAGGATGCAAACAGGGAGAGTGCAGAGCCTGAGACGCCCATCCCCTCGAGGGTGGAGAGGAGGATCTGGTGGTTCACAGTGTCAAATGCCGCAGACAGGTCCAGGACAATCAGGACAGAGGAGAGAGAGTTCGCTCTCGCTGCGTGAAGCGACTCCGTCACCGCAAGGAGGGCTGTCTCAGTCGAGTGACCCACTTTGAACCCGGACTGGCTGGGGTCCAAGAGGTTGTTTTGGTGGAGATAGGAAGACAGTTGAGTAGAGACAGCACGTTCAAGTGTTTTGGAAAGAAAAGGTAGAAGAGAACATTGTAAACATGAGTTTATGGTCTCAATCTCTAGTTTCAAGTCTTCTTCAATACAGCATGATGTTCATTTAGTACATTATGGTCCATTTAGAGTCAAACAGACCATAAAGCAGGGGGTGCTTTAGAGGCGGGGCTACACGGTGATACAAAAATATGTACAAGATGGCGACGGCCAAAATGACAAATCCTTGGGTTCAAAACATCGGTCCACAAACCAATGGGTGATGTCACGATGACAACGTCCACTTCTAGGAAAACACATTGCTATCGCCAGATAATCCGCCAATCATTGCAGAGAGGTACTAACCAATCACAGCACAGTAGGGCGGGACTAAGTGAACATTCCTGGGAAAAAATAACTCTGAACAAAGGGGCATAAAAACAAACAAAATGTTGATAGGCCACCTTTTAATGAGTGCTAACATTATTTTAACACAAACTATAAACCGTACTTTACCTAAATGCCTATTTATATTGTTTTTGTAATTATAATTTATTATCTATTTATCTTTTTTGTTGGGGGTTAATCTTTTTCTGAATTGTACATTTCTGCATAATATTTTTATGTTTTTAAATATATTTTATTTATTGTTGTTGTGTGTTCTCCATCAGCGTCTCTCTAATCCGACTCGTTGTGCTGACTGAAGGGGAACCAGCTTCAATCCTCTCAGTCGGCTCATTCACAGGAAGTCGGTCCGTCTGTCTGGATGTTGTGGTTCGTGGAGGAGGAGGAGGAAGAGGAAGAGGAAGAGGAAGAGGAGGATGGTCAAAGTTCACAGCCGGGTCACCTGATTGGCTGACGGGCGGCTGTGACGGACAGCAGGTGTTTACTTATAGAGCCTCTCTGACCGACGACCGTCTGGTCCAACAGCTCATCTTCATCACTGCTCATCTTCATCACTGCAGTAAACTACAGGTGAGTCTCTCTGGTTTGTTTTTCGTCTGAATATCTGAAATGAGCTCCAGCATCTTCCTCTCTCTGTGGTGAAGAGGATGATGACATCACGGACATGTTTTCAGTTGTTCTAAAGAAATATGAGAAAGACTCAAAAACTACAGAACATCTTAACGTTCTGTAGTTTGTTCATCTTTTCAATCTTTCTGAGAACAATCTGGGATTTCAATGAAATTGATTTGATTTGACTAGAAAATAAGAAGATGATTCATTAATTTCAAATATAATATAAATGTATATAATGCTGTGAAATAATCCTTATTTACCGTTACATGTGTGTTTACAGCTGCTTCTTTTGAACGTGTGAGTTGGAGTTTTACAGATTGTCTGTAAAAAATAAATCTACATTTCTCAGATTATTTATTTATTTTTATTCTAAAATGAATGAAAGTAAATCCAGAGAGATTTGATGAAGTGTTTAGTAGAAACACATGTGAGACGGTTCTAAAGGATGAAGAAGCTCAGAGTTCAGTCTGTTCACATCTCAAACTAAACTAACTCAGAAACAGGAAGTCATTTATTTAAGAAGCTCCTCTACGATGTTATCTCCAAGAAACGTATGAACACAAGATTTAAAGTGGAGCTTTCGTGTGATTCTTTGATGAGAAACTTTAGTTTTATGGATCAGATTAAATCTACAAATCGATTAGTCGACAGAATGTTACGACTGCGAGTCGACTCAGAGTCCTGAAGGAGATAAACTGTCGTTATTCATGTGTTCACCAACTTCTGAGGCTGTAATTATTAAAACGATGTGTAGACATCTGGGACATTTAAAAATATATACAAGTGTGTGTACTGTATTCTCTGCAGTGTATTCTGTGCAAGAAGTACTCGGATACTTTACTGAGTAAAAGTATTAATGTTACAGTTTAGAAATACAAGTAAAAGTCCAACATTCAATACTTAAAGTTACAGTAACTTCTACCTGGTCCTGAACCAGTCTCAGTGTAGTCCTGATCCTCTATATGAACCAGTCTGAGTGTAGTCCTGATCCTCTATATGAACCAGTCTCAGTGTAGTCCTGATCCTCTATATGAACCAGTCTCAGTGTAGTCCTGATCCTCTATCAGACCTCCATCAGTAGTGAGACCATCAGAGAGAAGATGGTCTGTTTCTATAGAGTTATTCTTAATGCTCGTCATCGGAGCCACCGGGTCGGATTCTGATGAAACCAGATGAACTCATGCAGGTTCACCAGAACCTCCTTCAGCTCAGACTCCAGCAGAGACCGGTCCACCGCGGACAGACCCAGATCCTCCAGCAGAGACCGGTCCACCGTGGACAGACCCAGATCCGGAGCTCTGGAGGGAGGAGGAGAGCTCAGCTCCCGGCAGTAGCTCCTCCTCTTCCTCTTCCTCTTCCTCCTCCTATTGCGTATTGCTGGACCCGCTGGAGGGAAGGGAGGCACGGGAGAACCAGAACCAGGACTGAGAGGGGCAGACTGTCAGACCTGCTGCAGTAAAATGAGAGGTTTTCTAAAGGGACTCTGGTGCTCAGAGACACTACAGCTTTAGTCCACAGGGGGCGCCAGAACCAACGCTAAATGAAAGTAAAAAAATTTAAATATACTTAAAATGTACTTAAAGTACCAAAAATAAAAGTACTCATTATGCAGAGTGGTATTGTCAGTTTCCTTGGGATCAAACCGGGTTCAAGGATTTGATTATCGTGTCAAATATGAGTTGTTTGAGTTCAATTTTATGACGGGTCATTGATTGTATAAAAGTTTTATCACATTTAATTCCTGCTGCCGTGTTTTCCTCTCACTGATCCAGGACTTTGATGGGAGGTGAAATTCAAATGCGTCCCTCGTGTTCTGAACTGTTGAATCACAGAGGAGCTTGTTGTCTCTTTGTCTCTCAGGCTGCGCTGACCCGCTGCTCTCTGAACCAACATGAGTCCAAAACATGTCGTATTCAAGAAGATCTGCAAAGACAAGTCGGTGAGTGAAACATGTGAACTCATGAGAATCAAGAAGGTTTTCACACACAGGGAGTCTGATAAACACACAATTATCTAAAAGTACAAAGTAAAACAGGAAACACACAATTATCTAAAAGTACAAAGTAAAACAGGAAACACAGGGCGACCTCGGAGCAGAGAAACAAAAGACACCACAACAGAAGAACTGAGTGATGAAACCAGGTTTATTTAAATATATATTTCCTTAATAAAATGTTGCACGAATGAAATTAAAAACATGACTTTAGTGTAATTTGTGCAGCTTTTTAAAGGAACAGAAACCTTATTGATCACATGTCTTATGCTCATCAGTGAATGTTGGTCTTTCACTGAATTATTTTCCGTCTCACTGAGTTTAATCACATGAAGCTGATCAGCTGATCAGCTGATCCTCAGGAGGTCGACACAAAGTCACAACGTGAGTTCAGTCGACAGCTTTGTGTCGGTTACATGTTGATGTTCTATGAATGTTTGATGCACAGAAGTCTTCAGCTTGACGTTCTTTTACATATCTGTGTTTTTAAGAAAATGAAACATGTTGATGAAAGCTTTTCAGATTACAGCAACATGAATATCTTGTGTTCATATAATATTACATCAGCTGACTGTCAGTGTAAAACCTGGTAAATATCGAATTAACTTAATGTTTAAGGTTTTAATTACTGTCTGTTTTAGAACAGAGATCTTAATGTGGATTTGATGTTTGCACGAATCAGAAATAATAAAAAGATGCAGATTAAACCCGAGAGAGCTCGTTAGAAACTGATGTAATTTACTTTTCTGTAAAACATTTAAAACAATAATCGACTCTGTTCTTAAAGGTTGGAGTCTACATGGGGAGAAGAGACTTTGTGGACCGAGTCGACTCTGTGGATCCAGTGGGTGAGTTTCCTCACTAATAAACATAAAATACACACATATATATATCATATAATATAAGATATTATGATATAATTGTGCAGCCCTTATTGGGATCATCCTGGTGGAACTCAATATAAAAGCTCTTTGACCCTTTTTACCTCTAGATGGCGTCATCCTCATCGATCATGAGGCTCTGCAGGGGAGGAAAGGTGAGTACCTGAACGCACCACTCTGCCTTATTACAGGATGCTGAGTTCAAAGTTCACCTCGCACATCTAATACATTAAGAAAGATTTACTTCATGAGACAACTGAAGCCTCTTGTGGATGCTTTTAGTCTCAGTCTCTCCATATGAAGCTTAATGTTCCCCTGAAGCTCGAAGGCGGTAAAAATAATTTAATTTCTGACAGAATTACAGATATTTTCTGTATATTTTCATCCAGATCCTCACTGAATCTAAACATATATTTTTATGTTTTGTTCACTTTACTGGAACATACTTTGGACAAACAGCACTTCTTACTTTCATGTCAAACTGTGTTAAAGAGTTCAAGTTAAAGAGAATCAGAAGCAGCTCTTCAGATCCTGCTTCCTGTTTGCCTTTATTTTGAAATGAATGTTTCCATGTTACACCTTCACAATTTAGCTATTGATGAATATTTAGTTGGCTGTGTAATTAATGTAACTAATAACTGATGTAATTTACAACGATTGTCAAAACTCAAATTTACAGTGAAATATTGTTAAACTATCGCAGAACAGAAACAACTTTCAAACCAGACAGATGAGCAGAAACATTTCCACGTTTCTCTCCACGTTCTACTCACTGATCCCTGATCAGACTAGTGATCAGATCAGACACATCGTCCGTCCTCTGTCCTCCAGTGTTCGTCACCCTGTCCTGCACCTTTCGGTACGGCAGAGACGACATGGACGTGATGGGAATCGCCTTCCGCAGGGAGCTGTACCTGTCCACCCGCCAGGTGTACCCGCCTCTGCTGGACCGCGAGAAGGGAATCCACACCAGGACGCAGGCCAGACTGCTGCGCAAGCTGGGAGACGACGCCTACCCGTTCTTCTTCGAGGTGAGACGAGAGATCACGCTGCACGAGGGCGCTCTTATAACAGCTGCACTGTCAGGAAGAAGAAATTCGTTACCTCCGTGAAATACTTCAGATTGTTACTCAAAATGACCACAAATAAACACAAAACAACTACAAAGAGACACAAAAAGACTACAAATAAACACAAAACAACTACAAAGAGACACAAAAAGACTACAAATAAACACAAAACAACTACAAAGAGACACAAAAAGACTACAAATAAACACAAAACAACTACAAAGAGACACAAAAAGACAACCAAGATATCACACTGACTATGAAAACAAGTGTCCCAACTCCAGACTGCACACTAATTGAAAGGAGGATTAGCATGTTGTCACAGCTCTGTCACTTCTTTCCACCTTTCACTCACCTAATTAGTTCATTCAGTGCACCTGCCAGTCACACTCACCTCATCAGCTCATCACTCTCACCTGCTCACTCTACCTCTTCACTATTTAAACCCCTGCCTCAGACACACTCACTGCCAGATCGTTCTTTGCATTCATGCGCAACTTTCCCGCACTCACCCTTGGACTGATTCCCTGTTGCCGACCCTGCCTGTCCCGGACTACCTCGCCTTGCCTCTGCCCTGGTAACTTACTCAGCCCTTCTGTCCTTGACCACGAGAAATCTGTTGGATTCTTCCAGAGAATCTTCTGCCTGTCGTGTGATGCAAATAAAAGAACTCAACTCATACCAGTCCTGGTGTTGTCGTACTGCTCCTGGGTCCTAACTACACCCGTTACACATGTATTGTTTTCACACCGGATGAAGTAAACTGAAGACTTTAGTCAGTATTCAGAATGGTTTATTGAGGCGGTAATACTGCTGTCTCACAATACATCGCCCAATGAAACACAGAATCTCTTCATAGCTGCAAAACATGAAGATGAATTGTGAACATTGAGGATGATAATAAAACCACAAGTATAGAATCGTTGTTAAAATATGTTTTAGTACAAAAGTCACACTGATTTATTGTGTATTAACTGTAAAGACAATATATTTTGATGATTAGTATACACTGTAGTAAATACTGAAGACAGTCTGATATATTTAATTGTTTTTTCCTTTTCTTGAAAAACAATGTATTTGATGATTTAATCACATGGTGTTCATGTAATTATTAATTATTAGCATTGACACACATAACTGACCAGTAATGTTAAACACCCCCCCCCCCCCATGGAGACATAAATCCAGTCCGACTGGGTCTTAAAACTGTTTTCTATTTATTTATTTACTGCTTGTTGAACGTGTTTTATTGGGTTTATCTCTTTTGTATCGGCTCAATAAGCACAACGTAAAGTCTGATGACTTGTGTTCTCGTCCTCTCAGTTTCCTGACAACCTGCCTTGCTCAGTGGCTCTCCAGCCATCACCGCACGATGTCGGCAAGGTAAGATCCCGACACGGGAATCTAACTGGTGCTGATGAAGCAGACGCATCCCAGGTTGGTGACGTCTGTTCTCTCTTCTTCTGCAGCAATGTGCCGTGGAGTTTGAGATCAAAGCGTTCAGCGCTGAGAGTCAGGACGCTAAAATACGCAAACGGTGAGTCTCAGCTCTGTCCTCTACGGGAGAGGATAAGGGACAAACATAGGGGGAATATTCAGAGAAGAAAGTCAAAATGTCATAATACTAATTCTAGTTTTATTTATGTTCAACAATAAAACTTCATACTCAACACTTTAACATTAAACTTTTCAACATTTTTCACAACTTTTAACTCATAATCAACATTTCAACATTATTTTCAAAATGTAACTTTCTGATCAAAAATGTAACGTTATGCTCAACATTTCAGTTTTAATCTCAACATTTCAACATTTTTATCAACATTTAAACATTATTCACAACATTTCAAGCTTTTTTTCAACATATCAATGTTAATTTATCAAAATAATGAATCTATTTTTAAATGTATTATACCTGGCACTACTACTGAAGTGATCTCAAAAGTCAAAATGTAAAAGGATGTGTTGGCCCTGAGACTCATCCGTAGACCTCAGATCACCTTTTTCTTTCATTCCCAACACTAAGATAGCAGTGATTCAGAATAAGTGTCACCCGGACTTTGTACATCTTTATTATTTAAACGGTTGTTTCTCTTTGTCCAACAGGAGCTCAGTGAAGCTGATGATCAGGAAGGTTCAGTATGGTCCAGAGAAAGAGGGAGCGCCGCCATCTGTAGAAACCACCAGGGACTTTGTCATGTCGGACAAACCGCTGCATGTCACGGCTAGTCTGGACAAAGAGGTGCGTTTCTTCATTATTTGTATCTTTAAACAGTAACATGATGTTGTGAATGTTTGTCAGCAGCCGTCAGTCAGGAAAGTTGTACTATTTCAAAAGCAGCTGCAGCATCTTCTTCATGGCTGATGCACATCATGCTCATATAACTCGTCACACCTCCGTCTGAAAGGACTTAATGAAACCTAGCGCTTTGATCAAATACAGAGTTGTTGTGCTTCAAGCCCATCTATTGTGCATTATTATCATGAGAAGTGTTGCCTTTTATATCCTCTGATCAACACTGTTTTAACTCTGAACATCAGGGGGTTTTGTTATTTCTCTAGATCAGCTTGTTGACTAGATATTTGTAAAGAACTTTATATTGAAATAGCCTCGTGCATCGTCAGTAGTATGAACAGATGATGTGCTGTTTAAGCTCTCTGGCCTTGCATCTTGTTTCCAGACATACTACCACGGTGAGCCCGTCAAAGTGCACGTCAGCGTCACAAACAACTCCAGCAAAAACATCAAGAACGTCATCGTCTCTGGTAAACACGACTGCTATTAGAGGGACGTTCTTCACTTCAGACATGCACAGATGCATTTAAGTTGCATGAAGCCAGAGAAGCTAAATGTCTGAACTTCTTCTGCATGAACAAGTGTAAATGGAAGTCCTGTTCCTTCTCGTCCTCCTCAGTGGATCAGGTCTCCACGGTGGTGTTGTACTCCAATGACAGCTACGTCAAATCTGTGGCCATCGAGGAACCGGGGTAAATAACTACATCTTACTGAATTACAGAGAGAGGTTTCATCATCATCACGTCTGTAGATCTAAATCAGTGTGTTGTTCTTTTGTCTGTCACAAAAAGAAAAGCTGACTTCATGTGTCCAACTCTGTCACATCAGGAAGACATTTCTCTCTGTGACAGTTTTCTGGTTGTATAAAGAAAATATAAATATAACTTTAACAGCCTCAATAATTAAGATATGTTTTGAATATGAAGGAAGAAAGAAAGATGCGCCTCAAACATGGAGGTTTGTGCCTTTTTTAGTCACAATGATTGATGAGTGTTGAACTTCTTTGATAGATTTCAGCTTTGAGAAATAAAACACTGTAACAAAGAACGTGACAGAGAGTACGAGGGTCACTAACCTGTTGTTATCTAACCAAAGTTAAACGCTGTTAATTACTCTGTATTATATGATGCTGGCTCATGAGTCATGTTTGCATCGTGTGATGAGAGATTATTTGTTAATATGATTGTTAACCTGCAAAAGCTGCTCAACCAGGTACTGATACCAGCAACCGGAACCTGGGTTTTAACTTTAGTGCTCAAACAAACTAAGAATCAGATTTTATAACTACTTCTAGTCCTGAGTATTCAGAAAGCAACGTATTGTAAATACACTCACAAGACTTTTAGACCTTGGTGAACATTAACAGAAGGACCACGTGGTCTGTAAGTTCTATTGCTTCATCACACGGAATAAAACTGACCTCTGGACTGATAAAGATCAAACTAACCTGAGACGAACCAGGAAACTGATACGAGTATTCTGCCTCACTGAGAAGAGAAAGACCACTTTGACAACAAGTTTGCCATTCAGACTGAGAAAGGAGAACTACAGGAGGGAAGACTGGAGTACTGCCTCTTAGACCTGCTGGAGACTCACAAGAAGAAAGTTCAACTTCAAGTGGAATCTCAAGAGAAGGAGGGAGTGAAGGACGACTGGCTGATACTCTGCTGAGTTCACAGCTTCACTCACGGAATAAATGGCTTCCAGGTCAGAGGAAGATCTCTGCTGTTCTGTCTGCTGTGAGGTCTTTGAAGATGCCGTCATCCTGTCATGTTGCCACAGCTTCTGTAGAGTCTGTCTGCAGAACTGGTGGACAGAGAAGTCCAAGAGTGTCCACTTTGTAAGAGAAGACATTCAAACGAACTCGTACCTCCTAACTTCACTTTAAAGAACCTGTGTGAGAGTTTCCTACAGCAGAGAGATCAGAGAGCTTCAGAGCCTCTCTGCAGTCTGCACTCTGAGGAACTCAAACTCTTCTGTCTGGACCATCAGCAGCCGGTGTGTCTCGTCTGCAGAGATTCAGAGAAACACAGCGAGCACAGATTCAGACCCATCGATGAAGCTGCTCCACAACACAAGAAGAACCTTCAGGAAGCTCTGGAGCCCTTAAAGGAGAAGTTAAAGGTTTATGAAGAACCTAAAGTGAAGTCTGATCAAACAGCAGAACACATGAAGGTCCAGGCCCGACGCACAGAGAGGCAGATTCAGGAGCAGTTTAAGAAGCTTCACCAGTTTCTAGAGGAGGAAGAGGAGGCCAGGATGGCTGCACTGAGGGAGGAAGAGGAGCAGAAGAGTCAGATGATGAAGGCTCTGAGCAGAGAGATAGCAGCTCTTTCACACACAGTCAGAGCCACAGAGGACGAGCTGAGAGCTGAAGACGTCTCATTCCTGAACAACTACAAGGCTGCAGTGGAAAGAGTCCAGCAGCGCCCCCTGCTGGAGGATCCACAGCTGCTCTCAGGAGCTCTGATAGACCAGGCCAAACACCTGGGCAACCTGGTCTTCAACATCTGGAACAAGATGAAGGACATGGTCTCCTACACTCCTGTGATTCTGGACCCAAACGCTGCTCATCCAGACCTCATCCTGTCTGAAGATCTGACCAGTGTGAGACGAGGAGAGGAACAGCAGGTTCCTGATAATCCAGAGAGGTTTGATGAATACTGGTCTGTTCTGGGTTCTGAGGGATTTAACTCAGGGACTCACATCTGGGACGTCCAGGTTGGAGACAGTACAGACTGGTCTCTGGGTGTTTTAACAGAGTCTGTCCAGAGTAAGAGAGACATACTGTCTGGATTATGGAGAATATGGTTCTGGTTTGGTGAATACAGAGCTGAGTCTCCATCATCAGATCAACTCGTTCTCAAAGTCCAGAAGTATCCCCAGAGGATCAGAGTAAATCTGGACTGGAACAGAGGAAAGCTGTCGTTCTCTGATCCTGAAACCAACACATACACACCTTCACACACACTTTACCTGAGACGATGTTTCCATTTATATGTACTGGTGATGAAGTGAAGGTTTTACCAGTGAAGGTCTCTGTGACTGGAGAACAACAGACATGATGATGATGATGGTGATGATGATGATGATGATGATGATGATGATGATGATGATGCCTTTTAACAGCTAAACTTTCAACATCCTTGAAGAACTATTTCTTTTAAAAAGGCTTCTTGTGGATGAAATGACCCAAACGGTTTTTAACATCACTTCCTGCTTTAACTTTGACCCGCTGTACTTATTGTAGTTGTGTTCACAGAGTTTCTTTTGTGATGTCATCTTGTTCCCAGGTCTCACATATTTTCAATGAAACAAAGTCTTTCTTAAAAATATGATAATAAAGACAAATCCTAACAAATACATTAACATTTAAATGAACGTGCTTTTAGCTTGCCTCTTTGTTTTATTTTTATTTCTTAATATGCAGTTGGAAAAAAGAATCTTTGTATTTACAGTTAATAATTTAATTTGTCTGTTCTTCATTTTCATGATATAACTTGTCTGTTGTTTGAAGTTAAATTTAAGGTAACATTGCCACTATAACTATTATTTGATTAATCTTAAAGGTTTGTTCTTCTGTCTCAATAAAATAATTTTATTAGTCAGAAAACTACAGAAGTCTCTTTGGTTCATATTTTGTTTTGAGTGTGAATGACATCAATTTTAATGTTACAGTGAAGGAAAATTGCTCCTCGTATGTTTTTATTACACTTCCTGGTTTAGCTTCCCTAATTTTTTAACATTCCTCAAAGCTTTTTCAGAAGAGTTTCAAACGTGAGCCGGAGGACATTTAAGATTTGGATGCTCGATAGTAAAATCATGGAGAGGTCATTGTACATTACTGTATTCTGTGTTTTCTACCAAAGTTTAATGCTCATTTGTGTCTCAGGGATTCGGTGTCTCCTGGAGCGACCCTGCAGAAAGTCTACACCTTGCTGCCTCTGCTGGCCAACAACAGGGAGAGGAGGGGCATCGCTCTGGACGGCAAGCTGAAGCATGAAGACACCAACCTGGCGTCATCGAGCATGTGAGCAGCACATCCAGCCTCTTTAAAAGAAAACAGTTGTTAGGTGGATCCCGTAGATCCAATAGATAGATACAGGCAATACATCTACTCAATAAGGTTTAGGTAACAAAACTACTTAGTTATGTTTCACCAAAACAACTACTAAGATAGGTTTAGCCCACAACACTGCTTAGTTAGGTTTAGGCCACTAAACACTACTAAACACACTAAACACTACTAAATATACTAAACACTACTAAACACTACTAAACATACTAAACATACTAAACACTACTAAACACTTCCAAACATACTAAACACTACTAAACACTACTAAACATACTAAACACTACTAAACATACTACACACTACTAAACACTACTAAACACTTCTAAACACTACTAAACATACTAAACACTACTAAACACCATGAACACTTCTAAACACTACTAAACATACTAAACACTACTAAACACCATAAACACTTCTAAACACTACTAAACACTACTAAACATACTAAACACTACTAAACACCATGAACACTTCTAAACACTACTAAACATACTAAACACTACTAAACACCATGAACACTTCTAAACACTACTAAACATACTAAACACTACTAAACACCATAAACACTTCTAAACACTACTAAACACTACTAAACACTACTAAACATACTAAACACTTCCAAACATACTAAACACTACTAAACACTACTAAACATACTAAACACTACTAAACATACTACACACTACTAAACACTACTAAACACTTCTAAACACTACTAAACATACTAAACACTACTAAACACCATGAACACTTCTAAACACTACTAAACATACTAAACACTACTAAACACCATAAACACTTCTAAACACTACTAAACACTACTAAACACTACTAAACATACTAAACATACTAAACACTACTAAACATCCTAAACACACTAAACACTACTAAACACCACTAAACATACTAAACACTACTAAACACTACTAAACATACTAAACATACTAAACACTACTAAACACACTAAACCAGGGGTCACCAACCTTTTTTAAACTGAGAGCTACTTCAAGGGTACCGAGTAGTACGAAGGGCTACTTATTTGATACAAACTTCCTCAATAACAAAGTTGCACAGATCACCTTAATAATAATAATATATGTGAAGAGACTGTTTGATCACATGTCAGTTAATTATTCCTAACAATAATTATTAATAATGATTTCCACAACAATGATGGTATAGCTACACATACATATTTAAACATGCAACTTTTATTTCTGTTAATCTGTTTCAACATTTGAAAGTCAGAGGTATCACATCTCTGATATTTTTGTATCATCACATGATCAAAGCCGGTTACTTTTGCACATAGCGCCTGCTGGTGAATGATCCAGTGGTAATGTAGAAATTTTGCGAAGTCTGGGTCACCTTTGCATTGCGCAATGAAGCCGCATGCCGGCCCGTCATCGTGGGAGCCTCGTCTGTTGTCACCGACACCAGCTTTTCTAACGGTACATTTTTCTCCATGAAGAAACTAGTAAAAAGTCTCGTCTATAGCCGAGCGGGGGATCCAACCCTCCGAGGCGCGCGAGCGTCTTCGGGCGCCCGCGTTCAAACCTCTAGTCTGGGCCTTTTCGGTCGGATTGCGTTGCCTCGCCTCTACCCCCGCCACCCCTGAGTTGTTGCCCCGCGGCCTGTTCCGAGGATTTACGGACCTGACGACGGGGTGCGCTCGCGGCGCGCGTCTGGCGCCAACGGGAAGCGCCCGCCATTCGGAACCTGAAAACCTAGTGCGGCGGCCTCGTCCTGGCTGTCCACCGTGCACCTCCGGGTACCCAACTCTCTTATGACAAGAAATATTGTCATTTTAAAATCTACACTAATGCAAGCGTTTTTGATTAAAAAAGAACAGCAACTACAATTTTAGACGGAGCTCCATGGTGACTAGTGCTATTTTTAGAACATGTCTTGCGGGCGACTCACGTGGTCCCTGCGGGCGACAGGGTGCCCGCGGGCACCGTGTTGGCTACCTCTGCACTAAACACTACTAAACACTATTAAACACTACTAAACACTACTAAACATACTAAACACTACTAAACACTACTAAACACTACTAAACATACTAAACACTACTAAACACACTAAACACTACTAAACACTACTAAACACTACTAAACATACTAAACACTACTAAACACTACTAAACATACTAAACACTACTAAACACACTAAACACTACTAAACACTATTAAACACTTCTAAACACTACTAAACATACTAAACATACTAAACACTTCTAAACACTACTAAACACTACTAAACATACTAAACACTACTAAACATCCTAAACACTACAAAACACTACAAAACACTACAAAACACTACAAAACACTACAAAACACTACAAAACACTACTAAACACTACTAAACATACTAAACACACTAAACACTACTAAACATACTAAACATACTAAACACACTAAACACTACTAAACACTATTAAACACTTCTAAACACTACTAAACATACTAAACATACTAAACATACTAAACATACTAAACACTTCTAAACACTTCTAAACACTACTAAACACTACTAAACACTACTAAACATACTAAACACTACTAAACACTACTAAACATACTAAACATACTAAACACTATTAAACACTATTAAACACTATTAAACACTATTAAACACTACTAAACACCACTAAACACTACTAAACACTACTAAACACTACTAAACACTACTAAACACACTAAACATACTAAACACTACTAAACATACTAAACATACTAAACATACTAAACATACTAAACACTACTAAACACTATTAAACATACTAAACATACTAAACACTACTAAACATACTAAACATACTAAACATACTAAACACTACTAAACATACTAAACATACTAAACATATTAAACACACTAAACACTACTAAACACTACTAAACACTTCTAAACATACTAAACACTTCTAAACACTTCTAAACACTACTAAACATACTAAACATACTAAACATACTAAACACTACTAGACACTACTAAACACTACTAAACATACTAAACATACTAAACACTACTAAACACTACTAAACGTACTAAACGTACTAAACACTACTAAACATACTAAACATACTAAACACTACTAAACACTACTAAACACTACTAAACATACTAAACACTACTAAACATACTAAACACTACTAGACACTACTAAACACTTCTAAACATACTAAACACTACTAAACACTACTTAGTTGAGTTAAGGAAATGGTTAGGTTTAAGCAACAAAATTAATTAGTTACGTTTCTGAAAATAACGTAAATTACTTGGTTAGATTTGGACAATAACACTAGTTAGTTAGGTAACAAAACTACTAATGTAAGTTCAGGTAAAGATTGTGAAATACTTAGTTAGGTTTAGGCAACAAAACTACTTGAAATACTTTGTTATGTTTCAGCAACAGAACTCAAGATTGTAAAATACTTTGTTAGCTTTTGGTTAGATTTAGGCAACAAGACTGCTGAGTAAGATTTATGTAACAAAGCTACCGAAGCAAGTTTAGGAAAAGATTATACTTAGTCTCATTTGGGGAAACTAAACTACTCAGTTAGGGCAAGAAAAACAAACTAGTTCGTTTTAAGCATCAAAACTACTCAGTTAAGTTAAGGAATAGATCGTGAACTTCTTGGTCAGGTTCAAGCAACAAAACTACTGACTTCTCGTTTCACAAGGAGCACAAACAGCGGTCTCCTGCTTTTGTTGACCCATACACCCCCCCTTCCTCGTTCATGATTACGTAGAATTACATGCACATTTATTTCTTGGGATATCTACAGTTTACAGCACATTCATTTTCCTAGGAATAGCTAAAGATGATGCATGAGAACAGCCTCCTAAATGACAGCTCGGTCATTGAGTCAGATTATTATGTCTTTTATCAGAAGTGTTTGTTTTCACTTTCAGTGTCAAAGACGGTGTGCTGAAGGAAGTTATGGGGATCATGGTTTCATACAGAATCATGGTGAAGCTCATCGTCGGAGGGTCAGTCGCAAGTGTTTGTGTATGTTTGTGTGTGCGTGTTTCCCAGTAAAGACATTTAATATTAGAAAACCTGATGGAAATATGACATTTCTGTAAGGAAGGTTACAGCCTCCTCATCGCTCCACCAGATCTCACGTTTTCTCATTCTTTATGAACATCATCATTTATCCATTAGCTCTATGTCCATTGCACTTTGTTGCTTTTTGATTTTCATCAATACACCAACTTCCTCATTCAAGCATAAAACGTTTTTTTGTGAAATTTTGAGGCATTTATTAAATTTTTTACGACAAAAAGGCACAGCCACAGTAGGAGACTAGCTAGATATGGTGGTGGAGACCAAAAACAGAGCTAAAAGAGAGAGAATATTGGACTTACATTAATTTGGGGACACAAACACAAAGACTCCCAATGAATCATGTTATTCTGTAACTGATGGACGTAGAAATTCATTACTTTGGACCGAGTTTGAACTCACCGGCTCCTGACTGTTGCCAACTTTCAAATGTTTGCTGTCTTTGTTTGTTTTGTTAAAATCAAAACATTCAACATCATTTTTTATTCTCTCTGTTCCAATTTTCATCTTTGTCTCTGTCGTGTTCTCAGGATGATGGGATCAAGGTGAGTTCCTGTTGACTTGTTTTCATCAACAGTAGTAAGTAGAATAGTAGAAAGTGATATATAATTGTTACATCATGTACTGTGTATTCATTCATTAATAAACTGCAGTGAGAAACACTTTGTTTTTGTTTGTAATGCAGTGAGGTCGGTCTGGAAGTTCCTTTCAAACTGATGCATCCCAAACCTGATGCAGGTAAGGAAAGAACACACCCATCCATCCATCCATCCATACATCCATCAATAATCCATCCATCCAACCATCATCCATCCTTCAATAATCCATCATCCATCCATCCAACCATCATCCATCCATCAATCATCCATCCATCCAACCATCATTCATCCATCAATAATCCAACCATCATCCATCCATCAATAATCCATCCATCCACCCATCATCCATCCATCAATAATCCATCATGCATCCATCATCCATCCAACCATCATCCATCAATAATCCATCCATCCACCCATCATCCATCCATCAATAATCCATCATGCATCCATCATCCATCCATCCCTTCATCAATCCATCCATCATCAATCCATCCATCCATCAATAATCCATCATGCATGCATCCATCCATCAATAATCCATCATGCATGCATCCATCCATCTCTTCATCAATCCATCCATCATCCATCCATCAATAATCCATCATGCATCCATCATCCATCCATCCCTTCATCAATCCATCCATCATCCATCCATCCATCCATCAATAATCCATCATGCATGCATCCATCCATCAATAATCCATCATGCATGCATTCATCCATCTCTTCATCAATCCATCCATCATCCATCCATCAATAATCCATCATGCATGCATCCATCCATCTCTTCATCAATCCATCCATCCATCCTTTTGTTAACAGCATTATTTACTCTAAAATAATAAATAAAATATGTACATAAATGTGTTTGTTGTCGGATGAAAGGAAGTCGACAAACTAAACCTTCTGGTTTTCGATGTATTTTCTTTCTTTATTGCTGCCAACAGTGAAGGAGAGGTAAGATGGTTTTCCAATCAACGATTAAAGAAATTAATTACTTTGAATGTTTTTAATCTTGGATGAAAGAAGCGTCAGTCTGTTGGAGTTGGAATGAATGAATGAATGAATGAATGAATGAATGAATCCAGCTATTAGCTCCTGTTAACATCTCTGTGTCTTCATCAGCAGTGGCAACCTTCCTATGTTTGTACTTTGCTTTTAGAATTTTCGTGCACTTTTTTTCTTTTTTACATTTTGTCAGTTTCATTGAAATTTCAGACGGTTAAAAGGAAAATATTGTTCTGGTTCATCAAACCTCTGCTAAGGTTGAAGTTGGTCATAGAAACACAGAAAATGATGTGAAGTCACTCGACTCAACGTACTAACAGAGAAAAGAAGTCTGGTTGTATAGAAATCTATGAGAAAATGACTCTACTTCTCTCTAGTGACCACCAGGGGGCGACTCCTCTGGTTGTATAGAAGTCTATGAGAAAATGACTCTACTTCTCTCTTGATTTATTACCTCAGTAAACATTGTAAACATGAGTTTATGGTCTCAGTCTCTAGTTTCAAGTCTTCTTCAATACAGCCTGATGTTCATTTAGTACATTATGGTCCATTTAGAGTCAAACAGACCATAAAGCAGGGGATGCTTTAGGGGCGGGGCTACTGTGATTGACAGGTCTCTAACACGGCGTTGTCCGTCTTTTCGTCTTACAACTTTAACTCTTTCAGTGTTTTCACTTCATGAAAGTTAATTGTAACATTTTGGTCGCCTAAAAAAATTCTTAGTCAGTTTGGTTGTACTTAGCTCCTCCCTCTCGGGTCACTTCTGGTTGCAAAAACCAAGATGGCAACGGCCAAAATTCCAAACTTAAAGCTTCAGAACAGCAGCCGACAAACCAATGGGTGACGTGACCATGACTACGTCCACGTCTTATACAGTCTGTGCTAAAAACTGGTCAAACACTGCAAACAAATGGTAAATTAGTGTGGTGTGCCATCAAATATTTAATAATCCGGATGAGGTTGGAAGTCAAAGGTCCCTGCTTGCTTGAAGGTCGCCTCATGTCTGATTCATTAGAGTTAAAGTCTGTTTTTAGCTTCACCCGACTGTCTACATGTGATAAATCTCACTATTGTGCCTTTATGATATCAAATGCTAGCAGCTCTTCTATAACACGGCTGTCATCTGCAGTGAGATGGAGGAGGAGATGGAGTTCCAGGAGTTCAAGCGTTCGTACCTGAAGGGGATGGTCGATGACGAGGACGAAGATGGAAACGTGTCGGGTGGTGACGACATCGCGCCCAAAGAGACATAAAGAAAGAGATTCGACCAGAGTGACGACGGCTGAAACTTGCCTCAGAGTTTGTGTGAAGTTGAGACTTAATTAAAAGGACCATACCTGTGTTTTTGCATGTTTTAGTACAACTTAGGCGTACTTCAGAAAGTACCTAAAGTAGAAGCAGAACAAAATGACTTTCCCTCAAATATCATTGTCTCATCTTTTTGTTAAAGCTAACATGTTAGCTATCAGATGCTTATTCTCACATCCAGCAGTTACAGATCAACTTGACGACTCGTCGTCCTGAGGGAAATGTCCGTCTCTTTAGCTGCTAATTGCATCACTATGTTCACCATCTTGTCTCTAAAAGAGTCTGCTGGAAGCATCTTCTTACACTTTTAGTAAGTGTGGTTGGTGAGAGCTGGAGGGACTCAACTATTCAGTCTGTATGCAGCTAGTGGAACCTGCTACTATCTGCCCAAAATTTTTTCTATGTTGCAAACCGCGGATACGTTCAATGTCAACGTTTCCGCATTCGGTCAGAGCAAGTGACGTAGTGAATTGAGCGGCATTTTTGAAAGTTACGTGATGAAATAATAAGTTAAACAAGTGAGAAGGTCCACTTAGGTCAAAATGGGTCAAACAACACAAGCCTTTCACCCAGGAGACCACCGTTAGTGTCCCGTGTGAAACGAAAAGTGCATTGACTTTATGCTTGCTATGTTTCGCTACATAAGGACGTCCACTAAGGGTCATCGTTGGTTATTTATGGTACTTACTATGTTACAGTTGTTACTTGACGTTTGTACTTGACGTTGTTGCATTGTTAAGTTGTTATGTTATATTATTATATTTTAATACGAATCATGATCTTTTCTTTCAAACCATAACCAAATTGTTTTGTTGTATAAACCTAAACAATCGTTTCACAACATTAACCATGTGACATTGTGTGCAAGCGGGACACCAGACTGATATGAAACATACATTTATTAAATGTATTTGTGGTTCTGAATCGTCAACATTCAATGTGTCCTTTGGTTTGCAGAATACTTACAATGCGAGGGGTTATTGTACAAGGTCCATATGTGCCGACTTGTTGGCAGACTGCAGTGTCTGAATATGTTCTGAATAGTAATATTGAGTCTTGAAGCGAATAAATATTGACGTAAACATTTAATACCGTTGTTAAATTGCATTTAAAGATGATTTCTCTCGGCTAACATGCAAAACCACCGCTATGGTCCTTGAATAGAATACCTGATGAATCTTTGTAAAGTCATTGACAAGAAGATTTATTTTTGTGCTTTCTCAGTAACGCAGGTCATTTGTGACTCTAAACTGCATTTTTAGATCTGAAGTATCGATAACATTAGTCGTCTGTTCCTTTTCTACAACCTGACAACAAGTGGACTTTGTGAGGCTGAAGAAGGCAAAAGAAGTTGGTTTAGTTGAAGCCGAAGTTTAATTATGTTTGACCTGAGCTCACAACAGCGCTTTGAGTTTTTTGTGAGAGTGATTATCAGATTCTCTGAGTTCAGAATGTAAAGACTCGTCGGTCGTGTCGCTGCAGGCTTCAGATGTCCAGCAGCAGCATTTATAACTCTGTGAAAGCTCAACATTATCTGGATGTGATGTGCGACTGTACAGTTTGAACTCTGTGACAATAAAAGATGATTGTTTCGTTCATGCACTGAGCGGCTCTTTCTTGGTGTAATGCATTGATTTTTCATGCCCTGCGATATTTTGCTTCTATAACTCGTCTTCTTTCAGACGATAGGAAAGAAAACATTGATTTTACTACTTTGACTGTTACATTACATAATGCCTCATTTGCATATTTAAACATAACATTAAAAAAGACTATGTCTTAATGTCAGTAATGAAGTGGTGAAGTTTCATGCTGATATCAGTTACATGTTTAACATGTTACATGTTTAACCCTGTTTAGAAGTGGTGTCTCCCCTTTAAAGATGTAGTTTAAAGAAGACACGTCTGGTGTCATTATTATTCTTGACTTTATCTCTAAATACTTTCTTACTTCCTCGGTTCCTACTGAAGAGAAAAATCTTCAAATAAAATAAAATACTTTAGTATATTTTTGTTCTACGCACACAAAAGGTTTATTTCTCTCAAATTCTGTCCACACGTTTGTTCAAATCTGTGTCAGTGAGCCAAGATAATCCCTCCACCAATCAACACGCCGATCAAACAGCTTCATTCGTACACAGGTGTGCAGGTCACTCTGAACCCTGCACCTGATCTAGAAAATAAAGAGACATTTATCAGGAATCCAGAACTATGGATCTCACATACAGATATGCAATGTTTGGTCCCACAGCAGTAAAGTCAAGGAGAGGAGAAGAGAATAAGATGATCTGATATTATATGAATGATGCAGAACATTAAAGTCGCTGAAGAAACAGTCGGACAAAGAAACCCTCAGGAGAATCTTTTAATTTCAGACAAAAACCACAACAACAGCGTGTGACACACAACGACACGACCGCTGTCACACTGAAGATGATGCTTCAGTCCGATCGTCTCTGTATCGTCCAATCACGTGTCCAGAAAACACCGGAGGTGTCGAAGCTTCTTTTTTGATGTTTGTAATTCACCACAAGGAGTTTTATGAATCATTGGTTTTCATGTAAACCAAAGCTTTTTCTTTGATTGATAAAAGTAAAAATAATAAAAGTTGTATATATGTCATATGATGTAAACGAGATAATTCCACTTGATCCCAGTCTGGCTGCGTATCTGCACCGGCTTCTATTAGAAACAGGTGAAACGCTCTCACTCCACCAGCTACTTTCTTCCTTTGAACAAGACTTTTATGAATTTAAACTGGATGAAGATGGAGATTATTTTGACACTTTTAACACGTTTGATGGAGACTTTTGCACTTTGCACCACTTTACCCATAATTCTCTGAACAGTGCAGCCCCACTACCTGTTCATGACTTTGTTTCTCCACCATCTTGTTTCCTTCACAGCGTCACCTGATCACCTGCTGGTTAAACATTCTAATCAAACCTCTGTCTCAACAAACTCTTCCTGATTTCGTTCTAACGCACGATGCCGATTCACATATTTACATCTTCTATCAAAATAATCAAAATTCCCATTACGATCTCCGCTGCTAATTCGAGCGCTCTATTCTTTGCCAGATTTATTTGAGTAGAAATTGGTGATTCTTGACTCTTTAAACCAAAGTGCTCGATGACATAATGTTTTCGTACTTGTAATCTCACACAGGGAGAATTCTGTCTTATGAATATGAGTGCTGTACGTAGTTTTGGCTATCGTCACTTGTGGCTGAATGCCGGCCGTGTTCTGGCACCGAAGAAGATTCAATAAGAGCCAGATTTGGCTGTTAGATTTGACTAGGCATTGGGCGTAAAGCCTTGGACCAACTATAGCCACTAAATATAATACTCACTACCAATACTGTTGAGATCATGGAGATGAACTGATCTGCTGGAAACAGCCTTAAAACAGAGTGCAATGATCAGATTGACAATCTCCTGCCAATCACGTCTTCAATTCAGTAAAACCCCAAATCATGACCTCGCCAGAAACACATTAAAAAACCATAAAACCATTACACGCGCAATAGAAAACCCATCATAAGCTTTACACCTGCATCGAATAACCAAAGATGTAATGTTGCAGAGTGCAATGAGACAAATACACCAATTCTCAATTGTCAATGTCAAAGATGGTGACGTCAAGCTAATCAGGTCCTCCGTTATCCCCAACGATGACAAGTCATGTCAATCAAATATTTTCTCAAATTAAAGTCAATGATAAGAGTGATTGGACACAATGAGGTTTCATTCATTTTGTATTTGTTTTTTTACCATGAAATGACAGCTAGCTGGTAATATTGTTTCCACAAGATTTTCAAACCCAACCGCCAAATGTTCGTCTACCGGCACAACTTAATCAAAAGTAACCCAATTTGTGCGGAAACCAGCCCGATCTGGCAACACGGATCGGCCTGAAGTTTTCCAAACAATACGTTTTGAAAGTAAGATTCAGCTCGGACTGGTTTCGAGTATTTCCTTGGCCTCTTTTGACTTTAACACAGTTTCTAGCGAGAGCAAAATTAAGGATTTATTAGCCAACACCGATTCAGGATGTGAAGAAGATGAACACTTTCTGATCTTCTTTCCATCAACACGGGAAACAACTGTTGACTGAACACGTGTCCAGTGAGAAGGCTGCAGGTCTTCTGACTCTGCTGTATAGTTTGTTAAACTCGACTCTGTCGCTTTTGTCTGAAATAAAATCGCTAAAACTACGCTGCAGAAAGCTGAAAAATGTATTTACTCTGAGGATGCAAAGTGCTTTTAAAACATCTAGAGCAGGTCTGAACCTCTACGGCGACTGTAACAGTCAGCGACCAGCTCAACGGTCGAGCCATTTATTAAGTAAGTGCCAATCAAAAGCATTAGTCAAGCTGGCACCTGTAAGTGAGTATTCAATCATGAGAGTGAATTTATCTCCACATTTAAAAGAGGGTATTTTCCTGCTTAATCTCTGTTTGTTGTTGTTTGTTTTCATTTCTTTAAATATCTTATAGTTTGAGTCTTTGTTTGGTTTCCAGAACTCCAACACAACAGGCTGGTTTGGGTTTATTAGGACACACTGCAAAAAAATATCTAAAAAGATGACCTGATGATGCAATTCATCCTCAGGGGAACATGAATGTCTGAACCACAGTTCATGGAAATCTGTCCAACAGTTGTTGAGATATTAAACCCAAAACCACAAAAGTCAACTTCATGGTGGCGCTAGAGGAGAAGTCAGAGCATCAGCAGATTCATTGGGATTCAAACAATCGCATGACTTGCAACAGACTTGATGAGTTGCAGTGTAATAACAGCACTTTTATTAGCTTTTCTGCGGAATCCGCCACAAATGGAAAACTATTTATTATTGAATATAACCGAAATGTTCTTTGGGACAGATTCCCAATGTGTAATCAGTTTATCCAAATACATTTAAACCAACCAGGAGCAGCTGGCTGTGTAAGACACAAACAAAGAGAACATGTGATTGTTTTTTTTAAATATTACTCTCACTGCCAGAAGGGTAGCCACTGCATGTTTAACCATGGGGTATTAAAAGATTATAATAATAAATGAAATAAAGAACCAGCAGACAGGTTGTTAATAATACTACATTTGAACTCTGTGTGTGGACCTTTGTCAACCCTTTGTCTCTGACCAGCGAGTGAACTGATGTGCTTTGGTATTCTTGTAGTTCCTCATGGCGGAGCCATCTACACCAAGAGACACTACAAAGTAAATAAAAATGTCCTCAAATGTGATTTCAGACCGTTTACATGTGATGTCCTCCCAATAACTGATGGCTGGTGGATGTGGTTCTGTAACAAGCATCCAGATCGTCATTGTGTAGCTGCTGAATGCTCCCAAATATCAACACCGTTTACAGCCCTGCTAGCACTAAACCGGAAGAACAAATACGAATGCATTCGAACTAGAAGGGGAAATGGGCGGGGCAGCATAAGGTGAATACCCCTCCTTTAAAACTTGCAGTTATAGAGACACTGTGATTGGGTGTGTGAGGATGCTCCGTCTATAACGCGACTGACTGGAGCCTACTGTGGTGGATGGGTGGTGGGGGTGGGGCTGTCCCATTTGTAGCCTTGCGGCTTGAATGCTGGCATGACTGTCGGTCTGGTATTAGGAAATCCTCGTCCTCGGGGCATTTGGCAGGAGTCGGGGTGCATCAGATACCCTGAGAAGGTGCTGCTGCTCTCACGGTCAGTGAACATGCCATTAGTGCTGGAGTCCCTTACCTGCAGCCACACCCTGTCTCCCATGGTGAGGTGGAGGACGACAGTGTGGCTCATGGTGGATGGGATGGTCACTTCTGTTTTTTTGACTACGGGGGAGAAGTTTAGGAACAGGCCGACCTTGAGAGGCTTTCCACTGATGGCCAGGCTGAAGGTAAAGACGTAGGTGCCGTTGATGGGGGCGGTGTATATGCTTATGAATGTGTCGAAGTGCCCCTGCATGTTGAGGTGGATGCGTTGGAAAGGAACAGGCCAGTTTGCAGCAGGAAACGACTGGTTGAGAGATGCAGAGAATGCTGATTGGATGG
Source organism: Anarhichas minor (assembly GCF_050575085.1). Taxonomy (NCBI): domain Eukaryota; kingdom Metazoa; phylum Chordata; class Actinopteri; order Perciformes; family Anarhichadidae; genus Anarhichas; species Anarhichas minor. Next base: position 625,706 of record NW_027466470.1, on the reverse strand, counting down.
CCGGGGAGCAGGGCCCAGGCGGCCCCATGAGACCCATACTGCCCTCATTGCCTTTTAGCCCGACGGAGCCCTGAACACCCTGAGCACCAGTGTCCCCTTTGTCCCCTTTACCCCCCTGTTCTCCCTCATTCCCATCAGAGCCGTCTGCCCCATCCGTGCACTCGCACAACCCCTGCTCACCTTGATCACCCTTCTGGCCGTTCATCCCGGAGTCACCGGGCATACCCATGTCGCCCTTATTGCCCATAATACCCTTGGGTGCCATAGGTCCCTGGACCCCAGGAAGACCCCGGGTTCCGGCTGGTCCAGGGACTCCTTGTTCCCCAGGGGGGCCTGGTAGACTCTCACAGGAGGCAGGGCATGTACCAGTTTCGCCCTGGGGCCCCTCTGATCCTGGTGGGCCTTCCATTCCTTGGTCCCCTTTGTCTCCTGGAGACACACATCAAGAATATTTGCATTACATTTTGATGTACAATATATGCTGATATTCAGGTGACAAAGCTCCCTGACTGGTGTCTGTCGGTAGCCAAGGAGGATAAGATTATAGACATATAGAGCCTCAAAGTCTGCAGAGACTGGAGGTCCTCGTTTCTTCATACGATGATATCCTACGAGAAGTTAAGCTTAGTCTATACTCGCTGTTGTGAAGCCGGCGAGAGACGCGTGCCAGAAATTGGCATAATTATGGCCGGCTCGTGGGGCGCGTACAAGTGGTCGCGGCGCTTAGTCGTGCACCTCTGGATCTTTGCAACTTGCATACGCGGTACACGTGTGTGAAATGAAATCTTCATTGGAGTAAATGTTTTGAAGCCAAATCAAATTGTTTACAGGATATTCAACCTTTGTTTCTTCATATTGCATTTAATACTTGACTTGTATAAAGGTAATAAACTAGTCCATGAACATGAGAAAGCTTTACTCCTCATTTTTCGTGCATTTTTCCTACGAAAGTCTGCAACACGTGTCAATTTCCGCTTGTGACATGCACACAGTCTTTTCAAATGAACTTCTGTCTTCACAGGAAACTCAGGCAACAAAACTACTTTGGTAAGATTTAGGAATAGATCGTTGTTTCGGTTAAAATAACCACACACAAAAAATCAACATCAACACGCTGCTTGTTCGGCCCGTCCACCTCTGCTTCCTCCTGCCCTGGGTGTGAATTAGCGGTCTTTATACGTCCTTGTTTACCACTGCGTTGATAACATACGAAGAAAGAAAATTCATGGGATATCTACGAATTATGGTGTATAAAAAGAAGTGATTGTTACAGCCATGAGGAGGAATGTCCCTCAAACTATGATCCTTCCTCAGTCATGTTTGTGCCTAAACCCAGTCAAACCTTGACCATTACAATGTTAGATCAGTTTAACCTTTGAAATCAAGATGTCTGTGTGATAGTTCTCTTCATGTAACACTAGTAACCCTTCACATAGAGTGATCCTTTACATATAAGACTGATCGAAGCAGACCTTTGAAGCCACGCTGGCCCTTCACGCCGGTGAAACCGACAGCGCCGAGACTCCCTTTCTCCCCGAGGTCTCCCTTCTGACCTGTAACCACAGACAGAGACAGAAATATTATTACAAATACATTAAAAGCAACACAATGTGACCTTCATGAAGACACACAGAGTTCATGTTTTATTGAGGATAAGTCGTGAAACCAGTTTCCAGGTTCAGTCTGGGGGGCAGACACAACACTTATAGTTACCAGTGAAGTGATGGAGACTCACCCTTGATCCCTCGACGGCCTGTGAATCCTGGACGACCAGGGAACCCCATCATCCCTCTTCTCCCGGGACTCCCAGGTGCACCTGATCACAGATTACAGTCAGGCCTTGTGCTGTTGGTGCTTTGCTTCACTGACTCTTTCACTACTTATATCTCAGTCCTCACCTTTCCTGCAGAGACCAGTGGTTCATGACCTTCTTTAAGTCCCCTCCATGTGAAGGCATTTAAGACATCTGAATATTTTGCTCATCTTTTTTGGCCTCAGCATCAGTTGATGTCTGAATGAATCTCTGCTCACATAAATCCATGTCTTGCAGCATCAGAGCACTCTTTTTTTATGATTGTTCCTTCGAGAACCAGACTGGTTGAACTTTATAATGGATCTATGACCTACAGAGACTCGCGGTTTAATAGTTTAAACTCTTAAAACAAGTAATTTAGTATTATCTCAACAGAAGTGTGAGAGATGAGTTTAAAAGCAAAGGAGCAGCTTAGCATTCAAAACAGATTGAACATCTTACGAAGAGAAATCAAGTCTTGTTACCTTCAAACACGTTTCATAATCTAGTAAATCTGTGCTTCACAATATTATTCATCTAAACACAAGATTGAATCTTTCTCGATAAAGATATTGCGTCCTTAAGGCGCTGTGTGAGATCACCTGAACCTTAACACCTGGGAGTGATCACAACCCAACAAGTCTGACATCTGGACGACACGGGGACCAAACAGGTGTTTTAAAGTGGTCTACGTACCCGGAAGGCCCCGGTCTCCTCTGTCTCCTTTGGGCCCCCCGGTGCCCTTGCAGTGCGAACAGAGGCAGAAAAAGGGAATCTGGTCGAGGGTCGGCGGTACCGGCGAGTTCCACAGCATGTCGCAGATGGACGTCATTGGGAACATCGGCGAGTCGGGGTCTCCGGGCATCCGGGTCATATCACTCATGTTGCCGGGTGGCCACGGTTCTACGTGGGACATGCGGGCCATGTGGGACATGGGAGTGTCAGACAACCAAGGGGGCGAATCAGAGGACTCAGAGGACTCAGAGGACTCAGACGAATTAGTCATGTTGTAGGTGTTGAGGTCATCTCCACTGCTCTCAGCGGTTTCAAACATGGCTGAGCAGAAGGAGGAGAGGACGAGGAGTCCCAGCAGCCAGGACAACAACATCTGGAGGAAGAGGAGGATGATGGGAGTCAAGAGCAAGAAGGTGAGATAACAACACTGAGAACGATCTGTATCTTTACACGTCATTCGTATTACTTTATTTCAGAATACTGACACTCTGTGTCTGAGAATGTTGTTAAAACAAAGTTCTTTGGATCTGAAACAGGTGAAACGTCCTCAGCTGACAAGTGTCTCATGTGCAAATCCATCCAACACTCTGTCTTTTACATTTAGTCACATTTCTTCCTGCAGAATCACAGATCTGATTACAATACATCTTTGTTTTTTGTGCTTCACGTGAATTAAGATTGACCCTAACTGACAAAAACACCAGAAGAAGAAGAAGAGCATCTGCACTTTAGCAGTTCAGTTACAACAAAAACAGTTTAGCTGTGAAAACTAAACAGCTTCATCCATAAACGAAGACAAACACACGAATGAATCGAGACTGAAGTCATTTCATCTTCACAGCTTTCACTCCCGACACAGATTCTTTCGTGGTTTGAACTGATCGGGGATCAGACAAACAGCCTTCTGGATGATCGTATGAGTGGAAGTCACCGGAGAAGCTTTTATTTCATCCCGGTGTAACTTACAGTTGCATTTACACCTTTTTTTAACTCCTGCTAGCAATCAGATTCCAATCCTTCTTGGATTTTAGACACAATTCTAATACAGTAGTAAAAAGACACAAAGACTTTGTTAGAGATAACACCACGAGGTCCAGGACTTTGGGTCCAGAGTTCACATGGAGCTCACACCGTTCGGGCTGATTTGCTTTGCTAAGGTGCTTTGGAAGCGTCTGAGCCTGTATCTACGTGTCTCTGTGTGATTCCTCATCCAGTAATCTAGTCCTTCAAGGCCATGGAAGCTCCCCCTTGAGTTCCCATCGAGGACCCAACCAGGTCTCTTACAGGGGGGGACTCTGATGTAAAGGATTCCCCTTCGATCCTAACATCCAGTGCTGGTTCCGTTTCTGAGCCAGACTGAGACACGTGAAGGGACTCAGTGTGAACTCTTCTCTGAATGCTGCACTTTTGTTTTAACTTAAATCCATTAACGTAATACATATTTTAAAATATCGATTCATTTTCCAAATTGAACCTTATCTGGTCGTAGATAAACTCAAGACTAAGACCAAAAAACTAACTGAAATATTAAGATATTTATTCCTTATTTAAATACAACATAGTTGGAAAAGAAGAATTCTAAATCTTTATGGAAACGTAATTTTTTGTTGAACTTTTACTTGATAGCAAAGTGCTCAAACCAACCAGTGGGTTTTGGGTTTAAGACTAAACTGCATTATTTCCGAGCCAACCTGAACTGCTGCCAGACTTAGAAAGACTCACCGCTCCGTCTGAGTCGCGCAGCATCGTCTGGAGAAGGATGAGTGAGAAGATGATCGGGACGGAGGAGGCTTTGATCCATTTATAAACCTCGCCCCGAAACAAACCTTCTTTCAGGCTCAGTCTCACCTTCTGGGAACGCAGACAAAGACCGAGGAAGAGGAGGAGGATGATGGAGGAGCGTCTTTATTGTCCCGAAGAAGAAGAACTGGGCCCTCTGCCTGCTGACCTCCTTCACCATGAAACAGCAGAAATATATATTTATATTACAGAACAGAAAGAAGAGACTCTCCGTTTATCTCTGCATCATCCTCCACCCTCCTCTTTTCTCTCATCCTCCTCTCAGATTCTCTCTCTCTCATCTTTCCTTTCACAGCTCTCCTTGATTCGTCATCTCACTGTAATCTGGTATATTCTGTCACGTCATCGGTGGATCACATCAAAAAAGTGTTTTGTGTAAATGCTGCAGATTAAATCTGTGTAAGATGTTTTGTGTTGAAGGTGGATTCTGACGTTGAGGAGGTCAGATCTTCTTTCATCAAAGACTCAAACTGTCAAACATCGTTGAGTTTTCTGTCTCTTTGACTACTTACTGCGACATGCTGGCTGGAGAAAGAGCAGCACGGTTGGAGCTTTTCTCAAGTTATTTGGACTAAATAAAGGCAACGTAAATAAACACATTTCGCCGTTGCCATCTTGGTTTTTTTTGGCAACCAGTGAACAGGAAGTGACCATATTAGGACAGAGGAGGAGTGACGTAGCCTGTATATTGCACAGAGCGCAGTGATGGGTTGTGATGGGTTATGATACATTTAATACTGGACTTTGTTTCTTTACAGGGTTTGTATAAAGGTTCATGAATATGAAATATGAGTTCACAGATAATTAAAGCCCCCCCCTCGTCATTGTGGAGGTTGGTTTGTGTCTTTTTGTCTGTTCCACTCGTCGTCTTCTTGATTCTTCACATTTAGTTCGGACCCTCTGGTGTTTCAGAGAACGATGCAACAAACAGCGCGTTGAGGATAAACACCTGATAATCAAAGCTTATTAATCAAAGTCTACAGACAGAGAATACTGTGGCGGGTTACATCCACATGTGTAACACAGATAAACACTATAACCAACTTTATTCAAACTAAATCTGCACAACTTGAACTTCACAGATTTCTGATTGAAACAAGTTGAAATAGCAGAAAGCATTCAGGACTTCTTCTCACTGAACTTTTGCAGAATATGTTTTCTTTTCATCCTCTCAGCGTGACCGTAATCCAACCCTGTGAAGCTCCCGGTCCTCACAATGAGCAGCCTACTTTCATTATTTAATCCTACCACAGAGCAACAGAACCTCCCGGGATCACAACGATACGGGATATTAATGAAACTAATTACAAACATGAGGGATTCGTGTATGTATGTGGTTGCTTTCTATCCTCTCTTTACCTCCATCTCGCTTTCCCTTCTCCTCTTTTCTTCCCTCCTTCTGTCTTTTCTTTGTCCCTTTTGGTGTCGATGTGCGATAAGAAGCTCAAATCTCCATCAGCTGCTCCTCCAGTTCATCCTGTGAAAAGAAACCAGATTCCAGGCCGGATCTCATCAAATAGAGACAATTTGTAAACGTTGATGTATTTGTCACGTAACTTCCGATCTTCAGTAACAAAACTTCACTCGTTTTTTTTAACTTTAACTACGATCTTTTCCTGAACCCAATTATTTGAGTTTATTTGGAAAAGATCGTACACATGTAACAAGCGGAAAATGACTCGTGTTGTTGGACTCTTTCTATGAAAACACATCTAAAATGAGGAGTAACGTTTTCTGACAGATTACTGTCCGAAACCCCTTGATTGACACTTGAGACCCCCTGAAAGCCTCTAAAGCAGAGGTCTTCAACAGGGGGTACGCGGCCCCTAGTGCAGGCATGGACAAACTACGGCCCGCGGATACAAATATTGGTACAAAATTGTCCATATTATAATTAAGACTAGGGCTGGGCAGTATACCGGTTTTAATTTCCCGTATGATATGAATTCTTCACACACCATCATACCGGTGCATATCCGAAACAACTGCTGTCTGCTTTCAACAGGCAGCTAAATGTATTGTTTGCTGCTTCTGTACAGCGGTCAGCGCTAGTTCTCTTATATGTATTAGTCATGGTCATAACTTTATAACACAACAATTAACAACCCACAACTAACGCTCTTCAACAGAGAAAAACACAACAGCACACAACAGTCTGTGACACATAAACAATTTGTAACACTAATAATTGTACATTTATAAAATTTCACCGCCGAACTGCATGCTGGGTACAGCTCGCGAGCGAGCCTGCTTGCTAGCACAACAGTCTGCTGGGAGAGGCTCGTCGCTCCACTTACGTTACATGAAAGAACCGGAGATGCACCGATAGAGTTTGACGCATATGCAACGCTGATTACCGTGTAATATGTGTGGTATTTGTTATAAATGTACATTGGTGCAAAGAGGGTGATAATAAGCTGTACGTGGAGGGCCTTAGGACCCAGGGGAATGTAGGTGAAGGAAACAGGAAGAGACGTAAGACACGCCACACAAACAGCTGTTCACCGCTCGTCACGATCCTGTAGACCAGTGATTCTCAACTGGTGGTTCGTTGCGGACCCGTTTTCAGTGGGTCGCGGGACTTTGCTTTATGCAGCGGAGTTATTCACGCTCCTTTCCAGCATTTACGGCACTTGTTCAGCGGTGCAGGAAAAACACCGACCAATGCGTTGTAAATCAGGTCCCGTGATGCAGTTTAGCCAATAAAATAAGGGTATTCTGATACGTTTCCTGACTGCAGTGAGATGCACCCACACCGTGACACAGGGGGGAGAGACAAGGAAAGACATTACAGAGCAGAACTCTGATAATGTTAGATGTAACAGTCAACCATTTGTATGATCCGGTCAAAGACTCAAACTGCTAAAAAGACCACAGTCATTAACCTTTACACTAAAAACACTGTGTCGAAAATGACTGCTTAATAATTAAGTGCACGATAAAATATGCAAATAAATACCTCTAAGATCCCAGCTAACTGATGAACACCTCAGATCTGTTCTGAGAATTGCTACAACCAAACTGACACCAAACGTTGACGCACTGGTTAAAAAGGGTGACCAACAACACTGTTCCCACTGAAATTAAATTGTACTTGTAATTTATATTAGTTCACACAAACACTCCATTCATCTGCTACTGGCCCGGCCCGTCTGTCAAATTTTAAAACTCAATGTGGCCCCCGAGCCAAAAAGTTATATTATCACCCAGAATACCTCATATTAGTATAGAGAAACTATGTGTATAAATGTGTATAAACCAGATGGTACAAACAATAACGACGCTGCCGTATTTACGCTGAGATGACGTTATTTTGAGTGTTGATGGAGCTGCTACAATGTTAGCTTAGCTTAGCACCGATCAAACCAAACTCCATTCAGAAAACAAACATTATAAAAGTTATTTGCTTGTCGTTTTAAGGTCAGAACTAATAAAACATGAATTAAGACTTTTTACAAATTAGCATCATTATGTTGTTATTTCTGCATTATTTTTTGTCTGTTTATTGCAGTTGAATCACAGCAGAATCTGTGTATTTTGTGTTCATACAGCTGTAGTAAACAGCTGACACAGTGAAAACACCTCTGGATGATGTTATGAACCAGACATGACGACATTTAGTTTCTCTGGATATCTGGGACTTACATAACAAGTACTAAGCAGCACTATTGTTATTTCTTTCATGGTCGATGGCGGAAATAAATAAACGGATGGGTCAAAGAATCCCATGACTTTCACTCAGGAGACCCAAAAGTCAACTGTTGACTTAGTTATGCTGACGACTTAACTGTAACTCTGTTAACGTAACAAACGTCTCTTTGTCCTGAAGCTAACCAAGTCGTTTTGTGAAAAATAAAACAGGAAAAACTTAAAATAAGG